>NC_068434.1:41480970-41780970 GCF_023373465.1 Oncorhynchus keta | reverse complement strand
GCAAGAACAATAGCTCTAGCCACTAAATAAAACATTTCCACATTCACTCCACATTTTAAGGGAAAGGGAATTGGGAAATACATTTTTTTTTTAAATGAAATGTATGGTAATATTTCATAACCCACCCTATTAGGTTTTAAGTATTCATAAAGATGTTCCGTATGAAATCCTTTGTCAGAGGGTTGGTCATGGAGCCGCAGATTGTGCAGGCCCAGCACTTAAAACCTGATTCAACAATGGTCTTGATTGTTAGTTCAATCTGGTATTTTAGCACTGAGCTGGAATAAAATGTCTGCACAGTGTACAGCCTTCACATGACCATATCTGAAGCACTGTTCACATTCCAAGTTGGCCAGTTGGAAGGGAAACCTACGCCTCTGTTTGTGTCCCAAATGGCACCCTATTCCCTATATAGGTCCACTACCTCTGACCAAAGCCCCGTGGCCCATGATGAAAAGTAGTGCGCTGTTAGGAAATACTGTAGGGTGCCATATGGAAGACACATTTGTCACCACAGTCTAAAACCGAATGAAATGACCCTGCTACGGTGTGTGGTACAGTACATGGGAGATCGTATTAGGAAGTATTAAACCTGGAGAAGAGAATTGCACGCAGCATTGGTTTTGTATTGCAAATCTATCCCCAGGCCCATGCTAAGAAACCGTAGGGGAGATTGAATTTGTGACATGTAAAAGGAGCGCTTTTAAGTTTTACGAAGGTAACGATTGAATTCATGTACATACTCAGCCTCCCACGTCCCTCTTCTAACGCTCCATGCCCAGTGCTCCCCACGGGACTACGTGTGTTTGTGTGTGTGCGTGCATGTGTGTGTGTGTCTGTGCTTGTCTGTGTGTGTGTATTTGTGTATATGTGTGTGCAAGCGTGAGGAATCATATCAAACCTGTCTGGAACACACTGCATATTGGATTTCACCTTCTGTAGGAGAGAATAATGGCCACTGTGTAGAACACGTACCATGAACATTTTTGCGATGTATAGATAGACTAGCAGCGTGAAGTGACCTTCCCGAGTAGTTTCGTCTTAAGAAGACAGTTCCATAGGGAAATCAGAGTAAAGCCAAGTCAATGAGACAAATGTTCAGGTCTAATCAATGATTGCGCAAGGCAATCATAAAACATTGTTTACGTCGCAAATGGAACCCTATTTCCTATAAAGTGCACTACTTTTAACCAGAACCCTATGGGCTCTGGTCAAAAGTAGTACACTATAGGGAATCTGAAGCTATTTGGGACGTAGCTAGCTACTGAGTAGGAGACGCCTTGAAATAGTGAATCACTCTCAGTTGGAATCAGCAGGAAGGCTCACAGTGAGAGGCAGGCAGGCAGGCAGGCAGGCAGGCTGCCAGTGGTCCAGTGCTAATCAGTGTTGTGTTGTGCTTCTTTTTGCAGAGCAGCCAGAGCTTTTGGAGATTATCTGTCTCACACACACCCTGAGAACCGTGCCGGCTCAGGTAGGCAACGTCTTCACCTGTGCCCAGCCTCATCTGTTAGCCTACATCTCAACCTCATCTAGTACATTTCCAAGGACTTGGCTTGTCTTCATATTTCGTGTAACCTTCCGCATCACTCGGCCTTCCTCTCATCTCACTGTATAGCAGTTAGAAGCAGAGAATGCTCTGAAAATTTGACCACATTATTGGCATATTTTACTGTGAGAGGGTATATCTTCTCAAGGCCCAGGACCAGGCAAGTCTGCCAAACCCCTTCTATCCTTCAACTTATCCTCTTAAAGTCCCTCCCAATTCCCCTTCTCCGTCATCCATCTCTTCACATCTCATTCCCCCTCTCATCTCCCAAAAGCTTTCTTGGCTCCCTGATGTTTGCTCAAATGATGCCAAGGCCTTGAGATCAAAAGACAAACAGCTCATCTCTTCGCCCTCTCTCTCTCTCTCTCTCTCTCTCTCTCTCTCTCTCTCTCTCTCTCTCTCTCTCTCTCTCTCTCTCTCTCTCTCTCTCTCTCTCTCACTCTCTCTCTCTCTCTCTTTCCAGATCACCTGCTGTCTGATACCTTTATCGGCCAAGACACAGACTCCCCTGACCTCAGTCATCTCCACAACAACCTGCACCCTCAGAATCAGCCCCAGGCCCACAGTCTCCAGTCACAGCCCAGCACCCTGCATCCCCAGTCCAGCTGTCTCCATCCCCAGCCCAGCACCCTGCAGCCAGATAGTTTGCAGTCCACAGGACCGTCCAAGCGCAGGCTCTCAGCAGGGCGCAGCTTCTCCTTTGAGCAGCAGCCTCCTCCCAGGTCCACTGAGGGAAGTCTGACGGGCCTGAAGCCAGCTGCCCAGCGGGTCTACACCATCACCAGGGAGGGAGGCATGCTAGGGGGCCGAGGCAGCGAGGAGAGCCTGGAGCTGGAGGTGCTGAAGCAGCCCCTGTCCCCTCCTCCCTCCTCCAACCAGCCCTCGTACTCCAATCCACAACCACCAGGCAGCAAATACCAACACGGCGGCGGTGGTGGTGGCAACCATCACCGTGGCAACCATAACCATGGCCCACAGAACCACAGGTCCCAGTCCCAGCCCCTGCAGAGCTCGGGGAGCGCCCATAACATCCGGGACTGGGGGGTGCGGAGGGGGGGCTCGCGGGAGGACTGCACCCCAGAGTCTGTGACCTGCATCAGGGCCCCATGTCAGAGCCAGCGCTCCCTGGATCTGGAGACGTCCCCGCAAGACGGAGGCAAACAAAGGAAGAAGCTGGAGAGGATGTACAGCGAAGACCGAGACAGAGACAGACAAGGCACTGCTGAGGAGAGAGGTGAGGAGGAGGAGGAGGGGGAGGGAAGAATGGAGGGGAGTGGGGCCTTAGGTGTCTATATATCTCTTTATCGCCATCCCTTGTCCACTATGATAAGAATAATTTGGAACAGAATGTTTTTCTCAAACGCAAAGCGTTTCCATTTGTAATATTACAACAACAATGATGTTGCTTCAAACAGTGGGGCCCGCAGCTAAATCTTAATCTCAATCACACCTACTCATTCAAGGGTTTTTCTTTATTTTTACTAATAATTGTGAAGACATCAAAACTATGAAATAACACATAGGGAATCATGTAGTAACCCAGAAAATGTGAAACAAATCCAAATATATTTTATATTTGAGATTCTTCAAAGTAGCCTCCCTTTGCCTTGATGACAGTTTTGCACACTCTTGGCATTCTCTCAACCAGCTTCATGAGGTAGTCACCTGGAATGCATTTCAATTAACAGGTGTGCCTTGTTAAAAGTTAATTTGTGGAATTTCTTTCCTTAATGTGTTTGAGCCAATCTCTAATATAAAATCTATTTTGATTTGTTTAACATTTTGTTTTGTTACTACATGATTCCATATGTCTTATTTCATAGTTTTGATGTCTTCACTATTATTCTACAATGTTTGAAAATAGTCAAAATAAAGAAAAACCCTTGAATGAGTAGGTGTGACCAAACTTTTTACTGGTACTATATACTGTAAAAATATATATAAACTCATCATTATTTTTATTTTTTATGAATATTACTAACAACAGATTAAACACATTTTGGCCAAGATCTGTGGAATAAGTGTAGAGTGAGTGATACAATACAATGTAATATTATTCAACTAGAATTTATGTTCTTAACCCTGGGTTAACATGAGCCTGGGAGGCTCACAGGGATTTTGGTATCCACGGTACACCAATTGGGGCGGCAAGGTAGCCTAGCGTTTAGAGCGTTGGACTAGTAACCGGAAGGTTGCAAGTTCAAACCCCCGAGCTGACAAGGTACAAATCTGTCGTTCTACCCCTGAACAGGCAGTTAACCCACTGTTCCTAGGCTGTCATTGAAAATAAGAATTTGTTCTTAACTGACTTTCCTAGTTAAATAAAGGTAAAATAAAAATGATAGATTTTACAACTCAATACTTCTTGTATTCCCCAACAATCTTTATTTTTCATAAATTCACTGTATTTTAAGCTTTAAAACACCAAAGTTGTCTATCTGCCTCATGCAAAACTGTGTAGAATTGCAGGATATTAACGTTAAAGCTGCAACAACCCAAAATCAACAACCCAAAAAGGCGAGCCTTTAAAATGTTCTTTCCCAGGGCCCGAGACTTGGTTTGAAGGGGTACCTGACTAATTTACTAAAAAAAAAGGGGTCCCCGGCCCCAAAAAAAGTTTGAGAACGGATCTCAGCTCTAACATTGTATGAAGCATGGTAACTGCTGAGAGAGAACAACAACAAGAGAGAGTCTTATGTTGTGGGCTAAACTGCTGCTTTGTTTCCCTGGTATGTAGAGGACAACCCTAATAGCTGGTTCCCCAAAGAGAATATGTTCAGCTTCCAGACGGCAACCACAACAATGCAGGCGTGAGTATAGGATACGCCCAGTCCAGATATAACACAATCCTAACGAACATGACATGGCTTCCTCAAGAGTTCCGTGTTCTCAACACGGATCTAAAGATAGATGAGAGTTCAGAGTGCCTCCCAAATATGCACCGGATTCCCAACAGTATATAGTACTCTATAAAGGGAAAAGGGTGCCATTTGAGACGTTTTGACTCCTTCACATGGCTCTACCTTGGACACAGTTGGAGGCCAGTAGTTTCAGAGAGGCTCTGTCATGCAGTACAGAAGGGCTAATGACTGTGCAAGGCCTTCGGACCTTGGGCACTGTGTGTTGCATGAGCAGGTTCATTAGTCTACACACATAGACACACGAGGCACGCGCGCGCACACACGCGCCCAAACACACGCCCAAACACACACACACACACACACACACACACACACACACACACACACACACACACACACACACACACACACACACACACACACACACACACACACACACACACACACACACACACACACACACACACACACACACACACACACACTGCTGACTGCTTAATGATCACATGTCTGGTTGAACTAGTAATTACGGCCCACACACACCCTGCACTCCCAGCACGCCACTGTCATTCACCCTGCTCCCTCTCTCACTCCACTCATCTCTCCACTCATCTCCTATCTGGCCGTCCCCCTGGATCCTACACTCTCTCCATCGCTCCCTCTCTGTGCACCTCTGTCAACGTCTTTGTTTATTTTTCTTCTCCATCTGTCGGTGTCCCTCCTTTTTTCTGCGTCATCTGTCCCCCCCTCATACTCCCCATGGAGGCCCTGCACTTTATCCCCTATATAGTGCTGTACTTTTGACCAGGACCCATAGGGCTCTGGTGAAAAGTAGTGCACTATATAGGGAATAGGGTGCCATTTATGATGCACAGTGTCCTTGACTGGAATATCATATGATTGACAGCTAGCTCTCCCAAACGTATATCTCTCTGTCAAGTTCTTTATTTATTACTAAAGTGTCTTAACTTGATTCTCCTCTCTTTCCTTCCCTTCCTCCACACGGCCTGCACCAACTCCTGCGCCTACAGTATATCGTGAGTAACTCTCTCTTTCTCTCACTCCTTCTCTGTGCCCCTCAGACAACTCACTGTTAAACTCTTGGCTATGTCTCCCTGTGTGCTATTACCCACTGTATCCTTCATCCTTATTAACCCCTCTTAACCCCCCCCCCTGCTGTACTGAGTGTTCGATGTTACGGAAAAACATCAACAGTATCCAAAGCTCCAATGAATAAACAATACATATTCTGCACAATCGGTCTAAATTGTAGATAAGTGCAGATTGAATTCTCACTATAACAGTATAGCTGGTATTAAATTGTATTAATCTACGGATCAACAATGCAGAACATAAAAGACACAGTACTGTAGCACAATGAGTCACACTAGAGATGGTAGTGTAGTGTTCTGTTCCTCTGTAGCCAGGGTCATGACACACACACACACCCCTCTCCACACTGACGTTGTTTTAAGTTTGGCTTCGTCAGTTCATTCGGTGCAACAAAAGGACGACTGACTTCAAAAGGACTCATTCGGGAAGGAACAAAGAATTGCCTAACTGTAGTTACGCAATATTGTATAATACACAAGTGCACAAGTGTAATGAAAAGTACACATTGTAGGTGGTCTCAAGAAAAGGCCATTATGCGACTCATTGTTTTAGTGGTGCCAGTCTAGATAGAAGTAGATCGCAACTGACACCCTATTCCCTATATAGGGCACTACCTTGGTCAAAAGTAGAGTACTATGAAGGAAATAGTTTCCCATTTGGGACGCATTGAGAGTGAATAGATTATATTTCATAATTAAGCAATAAGGCACAAGAGACCATGCTATGTGCTGAATACAGTCACGGGTATATGCTGTTGTTCAGCCCGATGCGACGCGAAGGGCCAGCCAACCCATTTAACTTAGACTGTATACTGCACATAGCACGGTCTCGAGTGCCTTATTGCTTCTATAAAACGGTTACCAACATATAAAATGTAAATAAATGACACATTTTCATTAACTTTATCTTGATAATTCAATTCATACTATTTAAGTATTCCTTTAGACGAAAGAGTCCGGCAATGTTGTTTGGGAAAAACACTGGTTGTTCTTTCTATACTTCTAACAAACAATTGTTGCTAAACTAGCTAGCTAGCCTATAGCTTATTTAGTTATGTCTGCTAACTTTTAAGATGTTTTGTTCTCATTAATCTTTACATTGCCATTTATTGTACATCCACTATAAAAGTGTCCCATGTCGCCTGGTACATTGTCTCCAGGAACAGTATCCATTATCTTCCTCTTTTCTGCCGGAGTGGTGCACCAGGCGACACAGAACACTTTTTTTAGTGGATGGACGATAAATGGCAATGTACAGAGCGTTAGCAGACATAACTAGGCTAGCTGTAGGCGAGCTAGTTATCCAGTTTAGCTAGCATAGTCCAAGTTGGTATTAGATATAACGTTGCACCCCCTCCCGCCTGTGGGGAAAACAACCTGTGGTTACCTTGGTTACTCCATTGGTGCACAGCAAACACTTTTTCGAATGTAATTTTTTTGTTGTCTCCTTGTTTTAGTTAATTACAAAGCTAAATTTAAGAAAAGGGCAACACGTTTAAAGATTACTTCTCAACACTGCCTGCTCCCGAGCGTTTTCACTACATAGAAAAACATGCCCATTTTAATGATGGTGCTGTGAGTGAGTGACTGCTAGCTAGCTACCAACAGTAGCATTAAGCTAGCCAAGACCAACACAAACAGACTATACAGCTAGCTACAAGTAGTAAGTGGAGTTTCAAACAGACTATACTAAACAAGTTAAATGTATTGTTATTTTAATGTTGGTAACCGTTTTATCAAAGCAATAAAGCACTCGAGACCGTGCTATGTGCTGAATTCTGTCACCGGTAAATGGGTTGACTTCGGGCCAAACAACGCAATTTACTTGTAACTATATTCAGCACATAGCACAAGTCTTTTGGGCCTTATTTCTTAATTGTGCACTGTCCAGTATACATAGAACAGGTTGTGAAGTCATTTGTTTTATAATCCTCATTAGTAGTTATTAGTTAATACCACAGCATACAGCAGTCTAGTTTATGCACAGTAGGCAACACACACCAACACACACACGCACACACACACACACACAGGCACACACACACACACACACACACACACAGACAGTTCTCATCATCTGTGTGACAGGCAGTGATTGACCCCAGTGCGTAGAATATGGATAGCATCTGTCACACATGATGGTTACTCTTTTTGGCACCCTGTCACAACATATATCCATTTAGGAGGTACACACAAACACAATTGCTGTCTTGGTGGTATCCTTATGTGTGTTGTTGCAGTGTGTGTCGTGTACAACAAGCACCTGTGCTGCTGGCTCTAACCCACTAGCCACTAACCAGTGCTAACCCTGTGATGGCTAATTCTCTGTGGCGTGGATCCCCGCTCACTAACGCCTTCTAACCCTGCACTCACAAACCCAGCCCCTCACTTCTGACCTCTGAGCCCTGACCCCGTTAACACTGTGACGTCCCAGCAGGGCATTCCGGTGCATTGCTGAGAGAAAGAGGAGGAAACGAGAACAGGAGGCAACCTCTACTATAACAGAGACTGAGAGGTACCTTCCATGTCTGACCTGGCTGCCCTGTACACAGTGCTGTAGTGTGGTGTGGCCCCCGCCCCAACAACCCCTGCGCAGACACACACGTACAGACGCACAGGCGCACAGGCACCCTCTAACATTGTTGTTGTGCCCCCCCTCACACTCACACCCTGTCCGTCAGACCAACTCTAATGATCGACCATGTCTTAGTAGCCTCTCACTGTTCCAGGTAGTGTGATCATACAACACTTTGCCTAAGAGCCAGACAGTTGACTCCAGAAGTCAATAATGATTGGTGTGCGTGAGTGTCTGGGTTGCTGTCTGTGCATGGATGGGCTGGCGGTAAAGGAGGAAAGCTAGTGTCTGTCTCACCAACTCAAACCCAGCTCAGAAGTTGCACACTACAGTATATATGGAATAGGATTCCATTTGGGAGACAAGCCTAGCTGTACTACTGTAGATGGGACCAGGAGCTGGGTTTGCGTTGGTGAGACTGACACTGCTACAACAGCTTGTCAACATTTTAGTTCCTTAGGCCTGGCGGCTGTGCGACAATGGGCAGTGGTGTGTAACCGTGACAATGAATCAATGTATGAACATTTACAGCATGACATTGGCATGACAGTTTTAATCAGTGTTAAACACCGAGCTGCTGCAGTGCACACCATGTGACTGTGTTCATGGAGACTGGACTGTAACTCACTTCTCTGCCGGACAGCGTTGTGTGGCTGTGACTGTATGAATCATGTGTCACAGTGTAGCTCTTACAGGATAAAGGGTACAATAAATTGTTGGTGTATTCAGTGCACCAGGGTTCTCATGTGTTGCAGAGGAGTATGGACAGTGTTTCATTGTATCAATTTGGTTCCATTTATTATATTCAGATTAAAGGAACACATATGGATGGGTGGAGATTGGACTGAGAAGTTTGTATATGAAGAGTAACGCACGCACGCTAATACACACGTGCACACACCAAAACTCCTCTCATTAATTTAGGCCTGGAGGAGGTGCTCTCTCGCTCTCTCTCTCTTTCATCACTGAGTCACTTCAGGGAGTGCATCGTACTGTCACAGGCACCCAGTTGATTTGTGTAAGAGACCTTGACAGTATTTTATTTGTAAACCAGCTGTCTAGAAAACACACGTTAGCTTTAGCTTGGTATCTAACACGCAAACCGTTAGGCTGCCGTTACACGATGCAACTTGCACACAATTTGAGTCTTTTGCAACTGAGTTTTTTCTTGATTGCTTCGCCGAAGCACCCCCCTGCAACTAATCTGTAACCTGGTTGCATCCAATTGAAACTTTTCAACAGCCAATCAAAACAAACACTTTTGTCACATGATCCATTCCACGGTTCGGAATCATGACCCAGTTGTCATGTCAACACACAGCTGTCAGTGCTGCGCAGAACAACCCTCTACCAAGGTTGACAGAACAAAGACAAGCACAGCAGGAGATGTTTAAGTGATAATGCCCTTGAAGACGGTGTTTGGAGGATAGGTGTTAGGCCCGAGACAAAGTTGAGCTTAACAACACCCGTGCCAATATATCCTCCAAACATCAGTTTTATACAACAGGTTACCAACATATTCAAATAATGACTGACATATTTTCATCAAAAAAAATTCATACTATTTCATCCTTCCACAAGATATAGTCCCGACACAAATCTAGGGTTGCTACCCAATCTAGGGTTGCTACCTTGCTAGCTAGCCAACTACGGCTAACTTACAGTCACGTCAAAAAGTGCAGGCAGAATAACAGCAAAGTAGCTGCATTTGCATTTGTTTAACCCTCTGTGGCATGGTGTTTCCTCAGGCAACAAACTACCTTTTTGTACCTCATACCCCCCCTTCCATTTAAAAAAAATATATATATATAGATATATTTTCTAACATGTCTGTGTCCAATGAAATGAGGGGCTGAAGTGAGTGTGGCCTTTTGTCTGGGGGTGGAGCAGTCCTTTCACGAAGCAAAGCCGCATGGGACACAGGGCCACCAATTGGTAAGATAAAATCACTTTTTAACATGTTTAAATTCAAATAACTTCATATAAAAAATACATATGCACGTGCATGAGTATGTAAAGAAGTATGTTTGATTGTTTAAATACTTATTTTGTTTTTATTTATATACTAAAACTGTGTTTTTTTGGTTCGTTGCCTCAGGGCAACATTGTGCCGTTGACCACTTTTGTTCGGGCAACATCATGCTAAAGTGTGGAGATGTGCTCGGATGCATAATTATGACCATGGTCAATGTTTTTAGTTTACTATCTACTGATACTTACAGGAAATGGACACAAGAATGTTTTATGGGCAGAAGGAACATCATCGAGCAGTTAGGGTCATTCCCGCTGACAGTGAGGACAGTGAGCTTGAGGAGAGTCAGGAAGAGTGGATCCCCGAATCAGGTTCGAAAGAAAGTTAGGAGGTCAGGGGTCAGTTAGGGGTCAGTCAGCAAAGTAATGTGTGTGTGGTGTGTGTGTGTGTTTGCATGCGTGTCAGTAGATGAAGAAGGGTATATGACACATTCAAATGTGTGCTTCCTGCTGTCTTTTATAAAGGAGAATGCCTGAGGATGAAGATGTAGCAGAGGTTGATGTTCCACGCCTACCCCGAGGGACAACACCCCACAATGCATATTTCAATGCTTACCCAGAATGGCATGGCCTGCTTTCAAGATCTGATGATATCATGTCCCCCCTCCAGTACTCCAAGCAGTTTTTCTCTGAAGACATTCTGGAAGTTATTGTAGGGCAGTCAAATCTATATGCGATACAATGTAACGTAAACAAGCCCCTTAACCTCACTCCAAAATAATTGGAGCAGTTCCTGGGTATTGTGGTGTACATTGTTTGGTTTACCAGGCACCTTCATGTTTTGGAACAAAGCCTGCCGAGTGTCCCAAGTAGCTGACACCATGATACTGAATAGATGGGAGGCCATCAAAAAATCGCTGAGGTTGGCAGTTGGGATCTGAAGCGAAAGATTATATCGCTAAAGAATACAACAAGAATATGGGTGGGGTGGATCTGCTCGACTCACTGTACCAGGATAAAATCAGATCAAAGAAGTGTTACCGCCGGCTGGTGTTCCACTTCCTGGATATGATCATCGTGACCACCTGGCTGCTCTACCAAAGAGATTGTGAAGGCACTGGCATGAGAAAGAAGGAACAAATGAAGCTGTATACCTTCAAGTCATACATTGCAAAAGTGGAAAGAGTCTGGAGCACGATAAATGTTATCCCAGTTCCACAATTGCTGGTGAGGTATGAGGAGAAGAGGAGAAAAGAACCCGCTGCTCCAATTTCAGTCCCCGATGTGCACCTGGATGCCACAGCCCACTGAAAAGAAGGGGAGATGCAAGGTACCAGGGTGCACAGGTACACCAAAAGCCAAGTGCCAGAAATGTGATGTCCACCTCTGTTTCACATCCACCAGCAACTGCTTCCTGAGGTTCCACACAGAATTGGAAATCAGAGTGTGCTTTGTCAAAAAGAGAAACACTGATTCAAATAATAACCCACACACACACACACACACACACACACACACACACACACACACACGCACACGCACGCACACACACACACACACACACACACACACACACACACACACACACACACACACACACACACACACACACACACACACACACACACACACACACACACACACACACACACACACACACACACATTCATTTGGATGTTAGTTTATTTGATTGTTTGATGTTTTGACTTTGAAGCTTCTTATTGTGATTGACTGGAACTATTTGTGGTTGATGTTTGTCTAAATTAAACTTGTTCTAATGCATATATTGCTTGTTTTCCTTATTCCACTTATCATACATACTATAGAAAACCTTGGTGTTTCAGCAAGAAACCAACATCTGTTTGGGGGACGACAATGACACATTTTATGATGGATATATTATCAGGGACCCCGAAGCTCCCCAAAAACCAGGTGAAATATTTTTCCCCCAAAACATAAAAAGTCATGCCATAGAGGGAGGGTTAAGCTGTTTTCCAGAGACATTTATTTGGATACATCCATAACAATGAGCTAATGAGGCATGCTTTCGCCTGGAAAATGTGCTCACTCATCAGGACACTGATGTTCAGAGGAGCTAGCCAACAACACAGCTAACACAATCGCTTCAAGCTGGAAAGACTGCAAACTAGCTGCACTTAGTTTCTTTTGACATTTTTTCAATTACATTTCTTTGTGTATATCCATAAAAATGATGCCATTAGATTCATGATTTTGACTGCTTGAGAAACGTTGCCTGCCTGTATCTGTCTCGTCCCGAATCCCGACACTATGGGACAGCTGGACATCGAATTTGAATATCGAAACAATGTTGCAAATGTCAGAGAGACAGACAGTAGGGTTTTTACAAATCTCCACTGTTGAAATGGGGTGTGTTTAGAATTCTCAAACAATATGACAGAAGCATCTTCAATTTGATTGGCTGTTCCATGCAATTTTAATCGCATTTGAGTTGCTTCATGTAACAGCAAAGTTACTTGAGATGATGCCACTTGCAACTAAAATTGCATGATAGTTGCTTTGTGTAACCCCAGGCTTAGGCAACAGTCTCAATAAAGGTATTTCCGTTATAAATTGGACACAGCAGAATGCACAACATTAGTTATCCTTTATGAGTGTTTCTTCCAACATGTTTGTCTTAACTATGGCATTCATACTACAACAGTATAGAGAGCGATTCAGTATTGCGTACTGGACAACACGTGGGAACAAATACCTAACTTTGAGAGAGTCCTCTTAAACAAAGACAAGCGACGACAGCGCTAAAAGCGTCTTAACATGCATGCACAATAGCATCACGTGTCAAATAAACATTCATGAATTATGGAGAATTTTTTTTTAGGCTTGTTTCTCTTCTTCCACTCTGTTCCACTTACATTTAGGGCGGTTTCTTTTCTCTGTTTCCCCTCATCCTTTTCCCTCTCTACTTCCTCCTTTAAAGCAGGCAGTGTTTGTGGGTAAACTGACGACAGCAACTCTCTCACACATCACACACACACACACACACACACACACACACACACACACACACACACACACACACACACACACACACACACACACACACACACCCATATGCATAATGCCTGTGTTTGATCCACAACATGAATCAGAACCATGGATATGTGTATACCAGACAGCTGTGTAGAGTGAGAGACAAGGGAACAAGGGATGAAGTAGGTTGAAGAGACGAGGAGAAGTAGTGAGGGATGAGAGGGAGGGCAGTATTCAAATTCAAAGTCTAATTTCAACTTCTAAGTTAGAGAGGAAGAGGAGGTTAAGCACACATAACTTGTACCTTAAGCCATACCAGTGGCAATTTTAGCATGTAAGTCTTTTTGGGGACAGTTCTTTACATTTTTTAGATGCATGCCAGCAAAGCCACTAAACAACACAACACTAAAACAATACAGTAATGTTTTAATTTTTACATTTTTTATTTCACCTTTATTTAACCAGGTAGGCTAGTTGAGAACAAGTTTTCATTTACAACTGTGACCTGGCCAAGGTAAAGCAAAGCAGTGCATCACAAACAACAACACAGAGTTACACATGGAATAAACAAACATACAGTCAATAATGCAAAAGAAAAAGTATATATACAGTGTGTGCAAATGAGGTAGGATAAGGGAGGTAAAGGCAATAAATAGGCCATAGTGGTGAAATAATTACAATATAGCAATTAAACACTGGAGTGATAGATGTGCAGAAGATGAATGTGCAAGTAGAGATACTGGGGTGCAAAGGAGCAAAAAAGATAAATAACAGTATGGGGATAAGGTAGTTGGATGGGCTATATTTACAGATGGGCTATGTACAGGTGCAGTGATCTGTGAGCTGCTCTGACAGCTGGTGCTTAAAGTTAGTGAGGGAGATGATGAGTCTCCAGCTTCAGTGATTTTTTACAGTTCGTTCCAGTCATTGGCAGCAAAGAACTGGAAGGAAAGGCGGCCAAAGAAATAATTGGCTTTGGGGGTGACCAGTGAAAAATACCTGCTGGAGCGCGTACTACTATGCTGCTATGGGGACTAGTGAGCTGAGATAAGGCGGGGCTTTACCTAGAAAAGATTTATAGATGACCTGGAGCCAGTGGGTTTGGCGATGAATATGAAGTGAGGGCCAGCCAACGAGAGCATACAGGTCGCAGTGGTGGGTAGTATATGGGGCTTTGGTGACAAAACGGATGGCACTGTGATAGACTGCATCCAATTTGCTGAGTAGAGTGTTGGAGGCTATTTTGTAAATGACATCCCCGAAGTCAAGGATCAGTAGTATAGTCAGTTTTACGAGGGTATGTTTGGCAGCATGAGTGATGGATGCTTTGTTGTGGCATAGGAAGCCAATTCTAGATTTAATTTTGGATTGGAGATGCTTAATGTGAGTCTGGAAGGAGAGTTTACAGTCTAACCAGACACCTAGGTATTTGTGGTTGTCCACATATTTTAAGTCAGAACCGTCCAGAGTAGTGATGCTGGACATGCGGGCAGATGCAGGCAGCGATCGGTTGAAGAGCATGCATTTAGTTTTACTCGCATTTAAGAGCAATTGGAGGCCACGGAAGGAGAGCTGTATGGCATTGAAGCTCATTTTGAGATTAGTTAACACAGTGTCCATACAGAATGGTGTCGTCTGCGTAGAGGTGGATCAGAGAATCACCAGCAGCAAGAGCGACATCATTGATGTATACAGAGAAGAGAGTCGGACCGGGAATTGAACCCTAATTAATTGCACTATAACGGTGATTAAAGATGCCCACAAACTGTTAGGGCCTACATAAAGTTGTCCCAACAGCAGAGCTTTCTTTTCAGCACCATGGAGTGAATCCTTACCACCGCCACACCTGGTTATCAGCGGAGCCTTGTCTGGCAATGAAACTGTTAATTCAGCCTCATTTACTACCTTTAAAAAAAAGCTGATATGGCTGACTTGCTTAAACAAATGTGGTTTCTACTGACAATTAAGATGTACAAACTATGGCATAATGGGACGACGAGCAGATAAGAGTCAATCCGTAATTCCGATTAAGACATTATAATGAGGGAGCTAGACAACAAAATCCCCGTTTTGCCCGGGGTTGAAGACGCCAGCTGTCTAGTAATTTTAGTGCAGCATTTGATTCACCTTGTTATGCTGTGCTGACTTGACCAGGAAGATGGCGCGGCAGTCCTTCTTGTGGGCAAATTTCGTCATCAAAGTCTGGCATTCTCTGGATTGATGGTGGTCTCAAGACAATTGGGAACTTGGAAAAAAACAAGGTTGAATCATGATGTCTGATCTTCAGGTCGTAGCTCTAGAAAGAGTTCCCGACTTGGAATTCCGAGTTGGATGACCGTTCAAAACATATTATTTTCCCAGTCTGAGCTTGTTTTCTTTTTAGAGTTCCCAGTTGTCTTGAACTCACTGAAGTCTGAGATTTCCCAGTTCTGAGTTTCCAGTTTTTTCTTTTACGCGCCAGAATTCATACTAGATTGACAGCATGGCCAATGTATTCAACCTTTTAGGCTAATAATAGCCTAAACAAACCATTATAGCACCATTATTAACTTGACATGCTTGCGCCACCATTATCTTAGGCTATATTGTTGAGCATTTGACACAATATTATACTCCCTACAATGCAAAACCCAAACTTACCTCTTTTACTGAACGAATTTGATCCAAATCTACCCCTGGCGCAGTGCTGACCTCCTCAATCCTCCGTTTTGCCTGGGGTTGAAGCGGCCAGCTGTCTAATTCCCTGTCCTTGAGCTGACGTAGTAACTGCTGTGCTCACCGGTGGTGAGATATAAACAACTCATTCACTGGTGCTGTATTCAAACTTTTCTGGCCCATGGTGTTGCTTATGAATGTTTATCCTTTTCAAATATTTAATTGGTCACTGCAAATGTAATTGGTCATTGCAAATGTATGGAAGCATGCTAAACTGTGTCCTATTCCGAACAACAGCAAAGAACCCATTACTCCTGCCAATAGTCGACCAATTAGTATACTCCCTTTACTAAGTAAGATATTGGAGGGTATTGTGAGTAGACACATATGGGAGTACATGGAAAAGAATGATCTGATCACAGCCAATCAGCATGCTGTTCGCAAAAACCATTCCATTACCACTGCATTGGTTGACATGACTGACCAGAAGCTCAATGCTATGGATAATGGCAGGTTTGTGGGTGTACTATTTTTAGATTTTAGTGCAGTATTTGATTTAGTGGATCATAAAATAATTTTGACACAGTTGTTGCATTATGGTTTTAAGGAGGAAGCATTGAATTGGGTACAGTCATATCTAACTGACAGGAAACAGTCCACCTATAACAATGGTTCATTTTATTCCCCTCATGCTTTAAACTATGGAATACCGCAGGGCAGCTTCCTTGGGCCACTACTTTACTTGATAATTAACCAACGACCTTCCTTATGCCTTATCTGAAACTCAAGCTACTATATTCACAGATTATACTATAATTTATGCAGCAAGACAATCGGTTCAACAGGTACAGCAAGCTCTACAAGTAGAGTTGGAAAATATCGTGGGTTAGGTGGGTTTGCCGGAACAAACTCGTTTTAAACACCAAGAAAACCAAATGTATGTTGGTCTGTACTACCAGGAAAAGGCCAACACAGCATGGGATACCATTAAGTATGGGGGGAGTACAAATTGAGGAAGTGGCAGAAACCAAACTACTAGGAGTGCAGCTAGACAACTGCTTATCATGGTTGTCTCAAATAACTCATCTATGTTAAAATAAATATTAAAGCTGCATGCATGATCAGAAGGATAGCTACATATTTAACAGGAAAGATTCTTAACCCAAGCATTAATTGAGAGTCAGGTGAACTACTGTTCTATGGCCTGGGGAAATGCATCAGCAAGTGAAGTTAGGAGGCTGCAGATTGCACAGAAGAAAGCAGCAAGGATTGTTTTAAGGTGGAGATATGGTTATTCTGTTGTAGTCAATGCGCAATGCTCTTGGTTGGTCATCAATCAATCAAGATAATTGAAAAAACATTTATTTTATTTCATAATATACACCATTTAAAACGGCCAAACTCTATTCACAACAGTATTCAATTGGTAAGAGACAGGCATTCAGTAAATACTAGGAATAGATTGTCCACCATCTATGCGTTATTCAGACAGAAAAGACTGTATTTATCTGATCAATATGTTAGTGCGTTATGTCTGTTTGTAACAGTGTGTTATATGTGAAAATGTGATCGTATTATAAATGGTATTTTAATGTTTAAGGACTCTTTGAAGATTAGTCCAAATGATGACTAAAATAGATCCTAATCAAATAAAATCAAAATCCTTTTAAGCTTGGAAAAGAGATGCTTAAACGTAGACTTGGGCCACACACCCACTCCACTGAATAACAGGCTAGTGATTGCTATGCAACGTTTGCAGTTAGCCACTGATTCCTTCCAAACCAATCATTGTTGAATTTGAAATTTCCAATTTGTTGTGTAATGTTTATGTCCAATTTTCGATGAGCATGGATACATTTTCTCTATAATTTCTCTTCATATGACAAGGATTGAAAAGGATTTGTCAGTAGATTGTTGACTTGATTCATGATAATGACAGCTTGTCTAGTTTGCTATGATTTTGAAAGTATGACGTTGACATGAGTCCAATCAAAGCTATGGTAGATATAACTTGATTTGACGTCATTTTATCTGTGGCCAATGACCTTGAGCCTTGATGGATGGACAGTTCTAATGTAACTCTATGGCAGCACCCAAGGGGCTTGATTTTTCAAGCTATCCCCATAGATTTTGCAGTGACGTAGTGTCCCAGTGAGTGACAGAACACTGAGTCAATCACATTACCAACCCTTACGATCGGTATTTTCCGCTGGCTGCCCCACCACCACAGAAAGCACTGAGGCTAGGCTGAAACACCTGCATTTTGGAGCTGCCTTACTCAAGAAAGCAAAGATGAGACCATGTTTTTGTATGCGGCTTTATTAATTCATTTTTTGTTTTTACATGGTTTGCAAACTGATATGTGACACGTATTAATGCCAAAATAACACATTTTTTATATTAATAACAAAAAATATATATAAATAAATAAAGTAATACTGTATATATACATACTACTGTATATATACTGTATATATACATACAGTGCCTTTGAAAAGTATTCAGACCCCATTACTTTTTCCACATTTTGTTACGTTACAAACTTAATCTAAAATCAAAATACAAATAATAAAATAAATAATAATAAATAAAAAACAAAAATACATTATTTACATTAGTATTCATGATTTGGAAAGGCACACACCTGTGTGTATAAGGTCCCACAGTTGACAGTGCATGTCAAAAAACCAAGCCATGAGGTCGAAGAAATCATCCGTAGAGCTCTGAGACAGGATTGTGTCGAGGCACAGATATGGGGAAGGGTACGAAAAACTGTCTGCAGCATTGAAGGTCCCCATGAACACAGTGGCCTCCATCATTCTTAAATTGAAGAAGCTTGGAACCACCAAGACTCTTCCTAGAGCTGGCCGCCCGACCAAACTGAGCAATCGAGGAAGGAAGTGCCTTGATCAGGGAGGTGACCAAGAACCCGATGGTCACTCTGACAGAGCTCTAGAGTTTTTCTGTGGAGATGGGAGAACCTTCCAGAAGGACAACCATCTCTGCAGCACTCCACCAATCAGGCCTTTATGTTAGAGTGGCCAGACGGAAGCCACTCCTCAGTAAAAGGCACATGACAGCCCGCTGGGAGTTTGCCAAAAGGCACCTAAAGACTCTCAGACCATGAGAAAGAAGGTTCTCTGGTCTGATGAAACCAAGATTTAACTCTTTGGCCTGAATTCCAAGCGTCACTTCTGGAGGAAACCTGGCACCATCCCTATTGTTAAGCATGGTGGTAGCATCATGCTCTGAAGATGTTTTTCAGCGGAAGGGGACAAAGTAAAACATTTTTTTAAAAGAGCTAAAATGTCTAAAAACGTGTTTATTTTGCTTTGTCATTATGGAGGTATTGTGTGTAGATTGCTGAGATGTTCTTAACGTTACAAAGTGTGGCAAAAGTCAAGGGGTCTGAATACTTTCCGAATGCACTGTATATATTTTTAGCTCAACAGGTGGGGCTCAAAACAGTCGGGGCTCTGCCCTGAATGACGGTTCACAACTGAGCCATACCATTGCATGTGTTTCCTTTAAAAACGTTATTTAGTAATTGCTTCTGTTTATGAGGATGCAATATACAGTACCAGGCTCCAGTAACACGGTTATCTGTAGGCGTTACTGAATCTCGTCAGTATTTACTTTCTGTGTAACTAACATCACATGTTTTTTTTTTCATTTTTTTTTCAAGAGTTTGTACACTGTCAGTAGATGACAGCTGAATCACAGGAACTTGTTTCACAAGATTGGATATAAAAAAAAATCACAGATCCACAATGTTTTTGAGTCAGACTGACATGAGTCAGACTGACCAAACTTGGAAAAGAGTTCATCTCTTTTGATCCAGTTGAATCATGTTGTGGGAGAGTTCGAAAGGAAACAGATTGATCAAGACTGAATAACTTGAAACAGCAAAGCACCCCCCCCCCCAAAAAAAAAACCAAAACATGAACAGGCATTGATTGACACGCCGTTTCACTTTCCCTTCTACTGCTCTGTTCTTTTCTGTGACAGGAACTTCCGGAAGCACCTGAGAATGGTGGGCAGCCGCAGAATGAAGGCTCAGAGTGAGTTCCCCAGTGAGTGTGGCCCTGGTGCCTGTGCCGTCGTAGCTTGTTATTATGGGATCTACTTTCGTCAGTGTGGTTGTGCTATATGCATGCAGCCTGTACAGTACATGTGTCAGTGTGTGCTGGATAAAATATACTGCATGGTACATTCATGCATTCATAAATAATTGTGGCATGGCTCAATATTAACTAGTTAAAGTTACAGTAAATGGAACCAAGTGGTCCATTGTGGAAGTGTGGTGAAACTGTAGTAGTATAGTCTCCCAAGCACACCGAATCTCACTTCACCCGCCCCCTTCCACATGTTCTCCCCTCTAAATTCTGTGTCCATCTCTTACATTTCAACCTGTCTGAAAAATAGACATCCAACTCCCAGGAGAAAGTGGTCAAAGAGTCAAGACGATCAACGTTACGGCATAAAAGCTTTCAAGTTGGCGTTTTATAGTAGGATGTCTGGTTAGAAGAAGCTGGTAGAGGTGTTGACTTTATTAGCAGCTTTTAAGTGACTGGGTGGTTTGGATACGACAGGCCCAGCTGTGAGCTGGAGTACCAGATGCTCACCCACTCAGCATCACTGTTTCGTGATGATGACTCAGTCAGAGCAATACAAGGAACATGTTTTCAGCCAGGCTGTTTTGAATGAACCGGGATGTGTTGAACATATGGGAAGTGTTTGTGTGTGTTGGCGTCTGTATAGCGGACTGAATCCCACTCCGTTGTGAAAGACGTTTCTGAGTTACTAGCATCTGTGTTGAGTGGCTACATCCCAATTATCTGTCCTTTTCTCCCAAAGTGTTCCTTTGTTCACTTCCCTTCACTGATTTGGAAGGAAATTACAGGTATTAAAATACAAGGTGGAAACTCCCTCTAGTAGTCTCCACCATTCCAATGCTTTTAGACTTGTGGGAAGTAGTGAACAAGTGTACACTTCAGAAGAAAATAGATATTATTGGAACACGCCCAGTGTGTTTTGGGCTTGATTAGGGAAAGTGCGTGTGGCACCCCCCGCCTCCTCATCCTCCACTCATTCTCCTCCACTCCCTCATCAGCATATGCCGACCGCCGAGCCAAGAGTTTCAACCGCTCCTGGAGTGACCCCACCCCTATGAAGCCAGACTCTCTCCATGGCTCCAGAGACAGTGAGTCCAGACACATACTATACACACACTCGCTCATGCAAGCCGACGTGCCCAGGAGACATACGCAAAACACACTTTCTCACTCAAGCACGTACAGTTAAGAATAACTTTACTGAGGCACAAAACAGGCACTATAGGTACACTATGGACACGCACACACTCACACAAACACACACACACTCACACACTCATTTGAAAGAAGCTCCCCTGTACAGACTGTTTGACCCTGATTGTATTTTTCCGCTACCTATTCACGTCTGTCTTTTGGCGGCGGCGGTCTACTGTACCTTGCGTCTGTACGTCTGTCCTTTACGCCTGTACTGTGCGTCTCTGCCGTCCTCCATATCTGTCCAGGGTCTGTCCGAGTCTGTGCTTGTATGTTCCAAGCTCTGTCTTTCATTCTAAATGTTTTGTGTCCGTGTCTCTCTGCAACCTATTGTCTATGTATCTGATGGCTTTGTGTGCCTGCTTTATGTGCCTATGATTTCTTGTGCTACAGTGCATTCGCAAAGTATTCAGACCTCTTGACTTTTCCCACGTTTTGTTACGTTACAGCCTTATTCTAAAATGGATGAACAAAAAACAAAATCCTCAATCTACACACAATACCACATAATGACAAAGCAAAAACAGGTTGTTCGGGAATTTTTGCAAATGTGTAAAAAAAAAAAATAAATAAAAAATACCTTATTTACACAAGTATTCAGACCCTTTGCTATGAGACTCGAAATTGAACTCAGGTGCATCCTGTTTCCATTGATCATCCTTGAGATGTTTCTACAACTTCATTGGAGTCCACCTGTGGTAAATTCAATTTATTAGACAGGATGTAGAAAGGCACACACTTGACTATATAAGGTCCCACAGTTGACAGTGCATGTCAGAGCAAAAACCAAGCCTTGAGGTCGAAGGAATCGTCTCCGAGACAGGATTGTGTTGAGGCACAGATCTGGGGAAGGGTACGAACACAGTGGCCTCCATCATTCTTAAATGAAACTGGCACAGAGAGACAGGAAACACAGGGATAAATACACTGGGGAAAATAAGCGACACCTGGAGAGGGTGGAGACAATAACAAGGTCAAGTGAAACAGATCAGGGTGTGACAAGACCCTGAGAGGATCTGCAGAGAAGAATGTGAGAAACTCCCCAAATACAGGTGTGCCAAGCTTGTAGCATCATACCCAAGAAGAGTCGATGCTGTAATTGCTTTCAAAGGTGCTTCAACAAAGTACTGAGTATAGGGTCTGAGTACTTATGTAAATGTGATATTTCCTCGATGTGTGTCTCTCTATGATTCCTGTCTTCTTCTCTCTGCAAACAGCCAGCAGCCAGGTGCGTAGCTTTTGATTGCAGACTCTCCTCTAATCAGCTCTGTTTGTGATCCTTTCATCTCTCCCCGACTCTGTGTGTGTGTGTGTGTGTGTGTGTGTGTGTGTGTGTGTGTGTGTGTGTGTGTGTGTGTGTGTGTGTGTGTGTGTGTGTGTGTGTGTGTGTGTGTGTGTGTGTGTGTGTGTGTGTGTGTGTGTGTGTGTGTGTGTGTGTGTGTGTCAGATGGGGACCTGCAGTCCTCGTCAGGGGCTCTAGATGAAGGGTCACAGGAGGATGCGGACTGGGAGGAGGAGAGAGAGCTGGAGAGAGCAGCCTGCGAGGGAGAGGACTTCACCCCCCCCAAAATCATAGTGAGATTCTCAGCTCACCTACGAGACCAGTTAGCCATCTCATAGCAGTGCAAAGTGAATAGGGTACATTGTGTTGTTAATAGCTAAGTGTAAACTGTAGTAGAATATCTCTGTAGTGCTGTTCTATATGACCTTAAACAGATATCATACTACTAAGTAGGGTAGTTCCTGACAAATGTATTTATCTCTTTCCATTCTTATTATGATGTTACTTACAGTATATAATGTACCCACTGTAGACAGTTTTTAGTGGATTTTTGTATAGATGTTGAGACTGTCTGTCTTCTTCCAGCTGATATCCTCTAAGGTCCCGAAGGCTGAATATGTCCCTAACATCATCCGTCGGGACGACCCCTCGGTCATCCCCATCCTTTATGTGAGTCCCTCTCATCCACTGGTCCGTTGCACTACTCCTACCTGTTATGATCATTCCTGGATATTCTGATGACTGTCATATTGATTTGCAAGAGTCTCTTCTACACTTCCTAATTTTTTCAGTTTATATGGACAATATCAACTTTTTAAATGCTACGCCATAACGTGCATAGCATAAACCACCCCGTTCACACAGTAGTTGGAATTGTCTTACTGTCTCATCTTACTGTGCCCTATTTTTCATTTTTTCTGTAGGATCATGAACATGCCACATTCGATGACATTATTGGTGAGTAGAGGAAGTGTTTGTTTTTCAGTCATAGTATGCCCTGAATAATGATCATAGTACAGTATGTGGCCTCTCCTCAGCCTGCAGAAAAGTAACATTTATACTTTCCTCCCTCATCTTTCCCTCCAATCACAGAGGAGATAGAGAAGAAGCTGACGGCCTACAGGAAAGGCTGTAAGATCTGGAACATGCTCATCTTCTGTCAGGTGAGAGAGGGGAAGGGGAGATGGCTTAGACACTATTGTGTGTTTGCGTGTGTGAGCTGGAGAATGGGTTCTTATTGTCTCAAACTCATTGTTTAAGTCAGCTTATTGCTGCAGCGGTAATTGTTGCACGCACATAACCGGAATGAACCTGTTCTCCAGGGAGGTCCGGGGCATCTGTACCTGCTCAAGAACAAAGTGGCCACGTTTGCCAAGGTGGAGAAGGAGGAGGACATGATCCAGTAAGATCACTCACTTCTGACAACAATATCACCATCACAACTGTCACTGGATTGAAGGAGCATAGACCAAAGTCATACACTACCATAAAAATGCAGATTAATTTAATCTCTTCCACTTGTATTTGTATGGACAGGTTCTGGAAGAAGTTGAGTCGGTTCATGAGCAAACTAAACCCTGAGGCCAACCTCATTCACATAATGGGCTGCTATGTTCTGGGGAGCGCCAATGGAGAAAAAGTATGGATTTAAAGTTTCCTATTGTAGTTGCAAAATTCTAGTAATTTTCCCTAAATTACCAGGTTTTCTAGTAATCCCAGTTGGAGGATTCCTGGATTTCCTGCGTTCTCCCCTCCTGATTCCAGGAATTTCTGCCGAAACCTTTGGGATTTTGTGAAAGTTACTGAAATGTTGGCCCCATAGTCTGGGTAGCAGTCTGTTTAGCTGTCATTCCACTCCTTGACAATCCTCGTCATGCTAATCTTTGTCATAGGAGAGCCAAACAGACTGGTACCCAGGCTAACCCTACCCAGTACTATATTAACTTATGTAAAGAGTTGTTTCCTGTTCTGTCACTGTAAACATGTATTACCACAACTGTACTGCCTCATTATAGATGACTGCACAGTATATAGGCCTATTTTTATTTATGTAGCCAATATAGAGCCACACACACACACACACACACACACACACACACACACACACACACACACACACACACACACACACACACACACACACACACACACACACACACACACACACACACACACACACACACGCACACACACACATCCCCCTGCCCTGCTGGCCCTGCTGGCCCTCCTCACCCACAGAGACTAAGCCGTACTGGCAGACACTGCAGGGAACAAGCAGCTATGCACACAAACAGATTCACGTACACACACAGACACACACACACACACACTCAGGCACGCACACACAAACACACACAGGCACTTAGTTCAGATGGTCTTGAAAATGCATGCACTCTCACACAGAAACTCCGTACATATGCTACAGGATTTGTGTTTACTCATTTAAATAATTGAACATACCGTTTTCACACGCTGTATTAGGCAGTAAAATGTACAGCAACACATACATGCATTTTGTTCATTAGCACGCTGTACAGTGTGCACACCCTCTGACACAGACATCAGTGTTGTTCCAGTCTAGCTGACATTTTCGCCACGTTGTTCCTTCTCTGGAGTGTGTGTGTGTGTGTGTGTGTGTGTGTGTGTGTGTGTGTGTGTGTGTGTGTGTGCGTGCGTGGCAGTCTGGAGGCTGTACAAGTCGCAGAAATGAAACAGGGAAGCATTTTTCAGTGCATTTATCAGTGTTCTCTTCTGCTATCTGTAATCCCCTGCTACCTCAGCTGGAATGCACATAGAAAGCTTTAGTCATCCGTCTAATAATAGTCTGCTAGTTTCAGAGAGACCTACGTACCGGTACACACCCAGCCTACCTGTAGCTGCAACTCAACTCTAACATCTCCTTGATTGATGTTGTGTGTCTCCCAAATGGCACCCTTTTCCATATACAGTGCACTACTTTGACCAGGGCCTATAGGGAGTGGGATGCCATTTTGGATGCAAACCTTAACTTTGTTATACAGCTCGTTTCCACTCCTTTAGTTGTATTCACTCCCTGTACAGTCTTCTTCTGGGGAGCAGTCACCTCTAGCCTACAAAAAGACAAAAACATAATTAGTTCCTCCTCTGAATTCTGTTAACCCGTCTGCTGGTTTCTGCCGATAGAATCTACCACCGAAATCCTTCTGTTGTACAGTATTCCCCTCTTTTAAAATAGTGACCCGGCTTTAAGGGTTCAAACGATTGTTGTTCATCTCTGTCGACACGGTCAGGGGAGTTCAGGTTAAGCACTGTAACACTGGAGCACGTTATATTCAGAGTCCCGCTAGGGGCCGCGAACCCTGACCTCTCCCACACACGCACACAAACTCCCCAGAGGTTCCGTACATTGATTTAGATCATGCATGCTGCTACTTCTACTGCTCTGTGAAAGGCGTCAGCAGATAGGAAACGGGCTTCTGGAAAAACATGTTAATTGGTTGCGAGGCTCCATGGGGCAGTGGCACTGGCTGGTCCAGACTGCAGGGAGTGGAGCAGGAGTGGAGAAGAGAAGAGGTGCAGGGAAAGGGGAGGTGCAGAGAGAGGGAGAGGAGCGGGGAGAGGGGGGGTGTAGGGAGTGAGCAGAGAAGTGGGCAGGAGGAGGGTTATGTAAGGTACAGTAATGTGCTCTGACAGGCTCTCTCCAGCAATGAGCACTCTCCTCGTACACACAACGGCCACTCAACAACAGATATACTCAGTGAGACAAACACAGGTTAACACTTCAGTGTCACTTCCCATTCTGCTGTATACACAAGACACACTCTGCCCCTGTCGTTCCCACTATGAAGGGCTCTTTTCGGTTGATGTTATGACATATTTAACTTTGGAGTTAGTTGTAATTGCTTTTGGAGGTACAACTGAGCGTTAGTTTCCTTTGGAAAAAGAATGAGTGACAATATGTCTGCAATTGTTTTTGCTGTGAACAGAATACTATTTTCTCTCCTCTCAAGAGGTTTGTCTGTTTTGCCAGATGGATGTTTTGAAAATGTAAAATGTTCTGCTTCACAGCTAATCCAGAATCTGAAGCAGCTAATGAGACCTCATGCCATCGAATTCAAGTCCCCACTAGAGCTGTCTGCGCAGGGTGAGTGTAACACGCATGACCACACACACACAATTTCACATATGTACATTTTCGATTTTCCAATATCTGCTACATGCTGCGCTCTACACGTTCCCTGAATGTAAATAGTGAACATTAATCAAACCTAGTAAGGCAAACCAAGTTAATCAGGACATTAGGGAACACACTGGCAGACATGTCTGAACTTCCTGAGCTCTGAACGCACCCCTCATCAATCATTTCCCCCTGACACTTATTGATGTCATGCTAATTATTTCTCAATTAATATCTCATTATCTCCACTGAGTGTTTCCCTCTCCTCTGTTGACCCACAAGACCCCACTATTTCTCCACCTCTTTCTCTTTTATCTTGTCTCCTCCATTTCCACCGGTTTATAGCTTGACCAAGCTTTACAGTACATGAACACTTCAATCAACTGTATATTTCAATCAACCTTTGAGAGTAGTTGTTGGGAAGGGGGGGGGGGACGTGAATTATTTTATTTTCTGAGAACGGATTAGCTAGTGGAGAGGTGAAGAGAAATCAACTGGACTTAACCGGAGCCCCTTGACCCCGCCCACCCTCTCTCTATTTCTCTCTCTCTAGGCAAGGAGATGATCGAGATGTACTTTGACTTCCGTCTCTTCCGCCTGTGGAAAACCCGCCAGCACTCCAAGCTGCTTGACTATGACAACCTTTTGTGACATTGCTCACCTTTCACCTTTGTCAGCCTACTGGCTGTGTATCTCATCACCGATAGCCTACAGTGACGGCTTTCCTTGAGAGGTCCTGGACGGGAGCGCTCTGTAGAAGAGGTGCAACAGGAAGACGGGGTTCAGGTGGTTTTACTCACTGAGGAGGCTTCAATCCTAAGCTCTCGGATGAATTGAAGGCACTAAGTGAATTCCAGTAGCAGCTACTGTCAAGAGGTGAACTGTATATCCCCCCCCCCATCCATTTTCACCGTCTCAACCAATGCCTCTACTGAGAGAGAACCAGAGAGTGAAGGTAGAAGAGAGAAGTGGATAGATCATCCTTTAGTCTCAAGAGACACATAGAGTTAGATGTTATGCTCAGGAGCCCAGAAAGTCTTCTTGGAAAGAGAGAGAGAGAGAGAGAGAGAGAGAGAGTGAGATGCAGCGCCTGCAGGGAAAATAAAGACTCTTTGTGAAAGGGGAGAAGAGATGGCGACAGATTTCCTCCTTTGTCTACCTGTCAGCTGTGTGAACTCAGATTAAAGCTTTTATTTCCGGAAGTACGTAGATCTCCCTAAAGAGCTAAATGTATTTATAAAGTGCTGTGATGGTTTTCGGAGCTTTAGAGAATAGATTTCCGTTATCTATACATGTACCACAAATAGAAAAGATAGTACTAAATTAGTCTTACCAATAATTCAAAGTATCTATATATCGTATAAAACAGCATTCATTTTGAACTTATTGTGTTCGTATTTCTTATGAACTGTTTGTCTTGAATAACTCAGGGTTACTGCTATCCCTCGTATGATAATTGCCGTCACCTCATGTACCGTCATAACGTAACGGAATAGGACGGAGATGTCTGTCGACTAGTTCCGATCCTCTCCGCTCAGTGGTTGTCAGGGAAACCATTTCAGTGTCTCTGAGCACCTGTGCGTGTTTGTGTGTGAACGAGGCAGTTTTTAAATGTATTATTCTTCATACACTAGGTCAATTGTAGCTTATTGCTCATTACGCATGCAACAGTGACACCGTACCAGAGCCCTGCCACGTTTATGTTTTACCCTGCTGAACTACGGACACAGACGTTTCTTTCTTGTAGTGTTCAGTTCACTCCCAGGGAATGATACCCTGATGCTGTGAGCGCTCTGTCTTACTGTGTGTGTCTGCATTGCATTGCTAACTGTGCATCACTTAATACTGCCGTGAGGTTTATGGAACGTGGACTAGGCCTAGATGACTTGTGTCACACTGCTTATGGTCATCTCCCTCTCTTTATATCTACAGTATATTTACTTGTATTGAACTAGTATTGCTGCTAGTTAGTCTAGTTACTCTCTGCACTGCCTGTGTTTTTCTTCGCTCTTGTTCGAACCAAAATCTCAGTATTCTTGTCATGTCATTCTTATGGCATTTACTTTCTGTGTATTGTGCTATTGACTTTTAACAAACGGGCTTTCTGTCTTGCCCATGTGATATTGTGCAACACTCAGTAGTGGTGCAGTCCACCTCAAACACACGCGGAGCTGTTCTGTGAAGGAGCGGGTCATGATATTGCGATTGGTTTCCAACTTTTGCTCGTGCTCAAAAGTGGCCAAATAACATCATTTACGGATGCTCTTCGCATTCCCTCCTTAAACTGTTCCACCAGAGCTAATAAGTTAACGTGTGTGTAGCTCCTCGGCGCGTGTGTGTGGGTGGTTTGTGTGTTTCTCAGAATCCTAGCCTGATGGGGCACTGCAGGGGTACTGAACTGTGAGGAGTCTTCATTATCAGTGTTCTCTCTTAGCTGGGGGAGTGGGATGATAATACACATCTTTATGCATCCATGTGGTCATACTCAACACAGAGAGACAAAAGAGAGGCCATTTTCTTTATATTCCGTAAGATTTGCTATTATTCAGCAACGTTGGTACAGAGGGTACACGCCTAACAATTCTTTGTTGACCTTCCTAGAATGAGGCAGGCACTCCATGTATTTTACTCACTTGTAGTTTTTCTACATTTAACTCTTTCTCACTAACATACGAGTATTACTGTACATGCGTTATATTGATGTGCAATCAACATTCAGTTTGTGCCACATGGGTATTGTATCTCTCCCCCACTCCTCTGTTTAATGTGTACCTTTACAAAACTGTTAACCAAGGATACAAACCCTCTATCCTGTAGCAATAGACTTTGTAACATTTCCTACACTGTTATTAGAAAATATGTGTTTGCCTTGTTTTGGTCCCAATGCACAGCAATCTCCAACATTACTGACATTGATACGGAAGCAGAGACAGAGGGAGAGAGCACGAGAGAAAAGAGAGAGAGTGAGAGAGAAAGAGCACGACTGTACACATTGATATGTGAGGTTCAGTGTTTATAGCAGATGAGAACGTGTGTATCTTGCTACTCAGAAAGTAGCCTGCTGTATGTGTGGTCTTGGACATCCCACAGTTACTGGCCTTCAACTTCCTCTTCTCAGAGCCTCACTGCTGCCTGTCTCAAAAGCTAACCCCGGGAGGGATTAGGGCCTAGATTTCATGCGGAAGATCTGCGCAATAGCACAATTTTAAATTTAAAAGACAATGTTCCTGTGTTCACGGAGACTACATTCACAGTGCACACTGCATATGTCCGGCTCGATCGGGAATTGCCCAACGCGGCTCTTCCTCGATATGGATTGAATCTAGCCCTAGGTGTTGGAGCACAAAGACATTAATTGTTACTGTATTAAAATACATAAATTTGGCCATATCTATCTGTCTTTGCGTGGCCTGTTTTAATGCAAATTAGCTATAAAAAAAAAATTAAGTGAAGTGAATTAATTGAGCACAGTGAAATACAGTGAATTCAAAAATGTTGTATGAATCAATGATGTATGGTTCTGCTTTAAAATATGTTTATGACCCAGGGGATAGGCCAGTGGACAGAGAACCATCCTTTAAATACCATGGATATAGGAATATTTATTATCTGGTATTTGAGGATGATTTCAAACCATTGTGCCAGCAGAGGAGGAAGTGGTGGAGCAAATGTAGTGCACTATATAGGGAATAGGATGCAATTTGGGATGCATACGTAAGAATGGTAATATACGAGGGCTATGGCAATCTTTCTTGGATAGTTGACAAGCATGGATAGACATTAAAACTTTGAGATTGCAAAAGAGAGACGTGTAAATGAGAAGTTGGTCTGGCCCATATTTAGATGAGAGCTAGGGGCTTTGTCCCAAATAGCTCCCTATTTCCTATTTAGTGCACTACCATTGACCAGGACTCTGCTCAAAAGTAGTGCACTTTCTATAGTGAATGCAGTGACTGTAATATATTATACTGAAGGCAGAATCAGCGAAGCGAGCGCTGACTGCTCTTCGTGGTTTGACTTATCATCCTGGCCAACGAAGCAGCCATTTCCATTTCTGTGAGTAGAAATATAATTGCACAAACCAAGACATCCATCGCACACGCTCTATTAATTCAAACCTTCTGTCGTCACCAATGAGTAAATAAGACATTTCCATGAACTTTCATCCTATTTTTAATGTATGAGTTTCTCCCCCGTTGACTGCGTCCACTTTTTATCAAGATATATTGTATGCCTCCCAAATGACACCATGTTCCCTGTATATAGCACTACGTTTGACCAGAACCCTATGGGGAAAGGGTGTAATTTTGGACTAGTTCTCTGCTCTGTATGCTCTGTGTTGGGGATGTTGATTGAGTTATGATGATTGATTGATGCAGCTCTGATTGCTCTGACGCCTCTTGTTGGGAAGTGATTGTATTTTGGGACGAGGGGGAGCGCACACAGATCTCATATTGTGTAACCTCGGTCTTAACTTTTCACAAAGTCATGTCTGGACCAGGGCGTTGCATTTTCAGTAGATTTCTTTAGGTAGATTTACATAGCATACTACAATAGAAAGGGAGATTTTAGAAGTGACGGCTATCACTAATGTAATTCTTTAGTCAGGTTGAATATCCAAATGTCTTGATAAAAGTATTGTTTAAAATGCTAATTATGATAGTGATACGGTTTGATGTCTCTGGTGATTTTAATACTAGGAGATACTAAAGAAAATAGACTGGAGTAGTGTACCTTTACGTAGAATAGCCATATATCTTGAGAATTTACATTTAATTGACATTTTAAACTTGCTGTAACTGAACTAATATCACAAGCAGTACAGTATGTTTCGCACTGTACAATATTGGTACTAACCAGTGGAAAATGTTTTTAAAGTGTTATTTTTCTTTCCAGTAAAAAATGTATCCAGTTCTAACCAATTTGTGTCTTCGTTGTTTCTTTGTTGGCTGACTCACCTGAATCTGTAAATAACTTGCTCGATTTTACAATGAACTGTCGGGAAATAAGCGACACAATGATAGATAGGTGATTTATCCATCCAGTCCAGCATCTCAATTTATCCTCAAATATCTGTTGCCTCTCTGCCTATAATACACAATGGTTGATAAACTATTTGTCTCTGACGCGCACACACACGCACACACACACACACACACACACACACACACACACACACACACACACACACACACACACACACACACACACACACACACACACACACACACACACACACACACACACACACCTCTGGCACACTTTCCACAGTCTGGCTGGTCATCAGCTGGTGCTTAAAGGTTGTCAGCTCATAGGAGATGTACTTAAGTGTGACTCTTCACAGAGCAATGCTTGTAAACAGCAGGCAGAGAATACCTGAAGGGCACTGGTGGAAAAGTACTCAATTGTCCTACTTGAGTAAAAGTAAAGATACCTTAATAAAAAAATAATTAAATACAAGTCACCCAGTAAAATACTACTTAAGTAAAAGTATCTGGTTTTAAATGTACTTAAGTACAGGGATGGAAAAGTACAAAAAATGGTCATGTAAATGTAAATGCCCTACATCAAATTCTTTATATTACAGTTTTTTCCAACTGCTTACATACGTTTTCAAAACTGTCTCCTTTTCTTCAAAACTCTACACACAATTCCCAAAACTGCACACGCAAAATGCAAAATGGAAAATCACATCTCCTTCAAAATGTAACACTGCATTCAAAATGCCTCACATCTCCTTCAAAATGTAACACTGCATTCAAAATGCCTCACATCTCCTTCAAAATGTAACACTGCATTCAAAATGCCTTAAACACATGTCAGAATGAAGCTTTTGCATCAAATGGCAAACACTGCTTTCATAATAGTACATTTTTGGATATACCATGTAAACACTGTTGTTCTAAATCTAAAGCTCTTTGGTATTTCATAGGCTTATATCTACATCTCAATACAATGTTCTACAGTGAAAGTAATCTTCTGAGAGGGGTAACAAGTACACTGTTAACACCAATGGAAAGTAGAAACATAAAATATTTATTAGGCCACACATTAAAGATGTATACAGTAGCATACAACAAAACCATAAACATATGTAAACCAAAAGTATATTCTTTAGAATACAGTAAAGAACACAATTGTGTGTGTGGGGTCCCGGGGGTGGGTCACCAGTGCTAAGTTACTCTACATCTCTTCTCCGGCCTGGGTCTGGCCACAATACTTCGTCCACATCACAAGATACGTTTTCTCTTGCCAAACATCGAGGAAAGTATCTCCTAGCATGGCGTATCCAACCTTGGACAGAGGCAACCTCTATGTCCCCACATGTGTCCTCCATTGCCTGGAGAAGCGGCATCCGGGCATAGGGTTGGCGATCATACACTTTCCAGCACCAGGCTGAGAAGAATTCCTCTATGGGATTTAGAAAAGGTGAATATGGGGGTAGGTACAAAACTACAAATTGTGGATGGGTGGCAAACCAGTTTTGGACCAGAACAGCCCGGTGAAAACTAACATTGTCCCATAAAACGACAAATCTAGCAGGCTCCTGATCTGGACAAGTATTGTGTAAATTGCATCCAGAAAAGTGAGCATATGGCCGGTGTTGTACGGACCCAGTGTGGCATTGTGATGGAGGACCCCGTTTTGAGTGATGGCAGCACACATAGTTATATTACCCCGACGCTGTCCAGGGACATTGGTAAATGCCCTCTGTCCTATTACATTTCTTCCGCGGCGCCTGGTTTTGGTGAGGTTGAAGCCAACCTCATCCACATAAATAAATTCATGGCGAATTACATGGGCATCCAGCTCCAATACTCTCTGTAACAGACAAAAGGATATACAGATGAGTAAATATGGTATGTCTGAAGTACTGGAAGTAGTGTTGCATACATACCTCTACAAAGTCATGTCGCATATTCTTGACTCTGTCAGAGTTTCTCTCAAATGGCACCTTTTTAAAGTTGTTTCATCGTCACTCGGTGCCGTTGGAAGATGCGTTGTATGGTTGACAGGCTTACAGCATTGATGTTGTTAAATATGGTGTCATTAGTCAAGATATGCTCTCTTATCTCACGAATCCTAATTGCATTGTTGGCCAAAACCATATTTATAATTACAGTTTCTCGTACATCTGTAAACAAGCGTCCTCGTCCTCCATGATGTCTTTGCCTTTCCACTCTGTACAGAATTCAGGCACAGTATGTGTTCAGCATAGGAACTGTAAACAATGTACAAAAAAATGTAGTACAGCATGATAACCAACCTCATTCATTCAATGTAGTGGAGTAAATGGATGGCTTAGAGTTACAAATGTTTATGCAATACTATGCAGTCATACATATTTTACAGTACATTACTGTAATGCTAAAATAGTCATTATATAGTTGCATACCTGTTCTAATTTCTGAAGGTTCGAATTATGGACGCCACTGTAAATCGACTCAAGTTGGGCTGGACTCTCAGTCCAGCCTCTCTCATGTTCAAACCGTGGTTGATCACATGATCAACAAGTGTTGCCCTAATCTCATCAGAGATGGCTCTCCTTCCTTCTCTTCTTTGCCCTCGTCCTCTTCTTCCTCTTCCTCCTACTCCTCTTGCTCTCTGTCCATTGTTGGCATCCATTGTTCAAAACAGGTCATCTGACCTTTGACCTATTTATAGGCCTATACTACAGTAAAGCAGTGATTGGTTAGTGATCAGTTAAGCTATTAGTGTTTGCACATGTGAGGAGTGTGTGTGTGACCTGGTGAATAAGTGTAGCATTTTGATTGGTTGTGTTTGGAAAAGGAAAGCAAGTCACTTCCTGTTAGATTTTTGTGTTTTAGGTAGAGGATTGTGTGTGGTGTTTTGAAAAAAGTGTCTTATGCAATTGACAACTGAATCAAAGGCTGAGAAATAGCTTATGCAGTATATGTTTGTGAGTCTGCCAGATGAGAGGATGACAACACGTTATATTGATAGTTGTGTGAATTGGACCATAACTCTCTCCTGCCTCAGCATTCAACATTTAACAAGTCATTTTTGGTGTCAGGTGAAATGTATGAGAGTAAAACATACCTTATTTTCTTTAGGAATGTAGTGGAATAAAAGTTTTAAAAAATCCAAAAAATATAAAGAGTAAAGTACAGATACCCCCAAAACGACTTAAGTAGTACTTTAAAGTATTTTGCTTTACTACTTTACACAACTGTTGAAGGGAGATGGAGGATGGAGCTGCTGAGACCAACACTGCAAAACAAGAACAAAGTGATGGTGAGCACTCATGGGATTGGCTGGCTGGCTAGATTCTTTCATTAGCAGGTAGAGGGAACAAGAGAGAGGGAGTGAGGGAGGGAGAAACAAGCCATGACACGTGATGTAGTCTGAATCTGGGCCACTCTCCTCCCTCTGTCGTAAGCCCCAAAGTTAACATTCCTCAAAGGGCACACGATTGGATTTACGTGACATTCTCAGAGTGTTGGTGTTTAATTGGTGTTGTGGCTTTTGGCAACACATTTGAAAAAGGTCCCCAGGGATATTAATAATTCAAAATAATGAGTCAGGGTTTTCCATTAGCTCAGAGTGTTTTCTGTGCCTCGTCAAAGACGTTCAACCACACAGCGAGAGTGATTTCCTATGGATAACTGTACAGTATCTGTACACAAACACATCTCTTTACCTGTACACATACACGTGCATCTCTTTGTTTGTGTGTGCGTGTGCACTTCCATTTGTGTTCTTGTGTGCCTGCGTGTGTGTGCCTGCGTGCGTGTGTGTGTACGTGCCTGTGTGCATGCATGCATGGCTCAGATTGGAGTGAAGAATGGCATTTATAAGCACTTTTATAGCAGGTATGTCTCCTAGGTTGTAGGTTTCACCAGGCATTTACAGCCTGTATGAATCATGGACAGTAAGATGGGTGATCACATGACAGACTGCTTCAACCTTTCTGCTGTCTTCACTGATGAAGGGTGCTATATTCCACACTACACTACCTCCTGCCTCTCCCCCCGGGCCCCAGTCCTACCAAGGGCACTGCTTCATTGCACTTTCCTCATAGAATGCGGCCCCAAATGACGCCATATTCCCTATATAGTACACTACTTTTGACCAGACCCTGGTCAAAAGTAGTGCACTATATAGGGTAAAAGGAGCCATGGGGTCCTGACCCTCCAGGTCCACTTCACACCTCACAGCTGAGGAATGGAGGCCATAGAGAAGGCTTTATAGTCCTGTAAGACCCTTAAATCTGAACTCTTTATACTCAAGGGAAATGGCCTATATGGATCGGGCTAAATTGAAATGTTTCTTATAGAAGAAATATGCAGAACTACGGTAGCAATTGAAAGGGATCAGTTTGGAGATTATGTGAAAATTATTAGACCAAAAGGTGATGAGAACAGTTCACCTGACACAAGACTGAATCTAGGCATTACACTGCTGATTTTATGTGAGTTTTACATTTACTATACCTTTCGCTGCATTTGTTGATAACGAAATCTATAATTAATCTGGATACATTCAGTAACATGATAAGAATATTCCTGTAAAATGTGGGGTAGGTGCAACATAAGACAAGAACAAAAATACAATGGTTTGAGTGAGAGGACTAACTTGTGACTCCAAGTGGCCACACATCTCTCCAAAGTGTGCAATTTCAATGCACCGTTTTGACTCATAGTCTTCAACTATAAGATGCTTTTTTGAGCTCTCCTAGCTGTGCTGTTGATGAACTAGAGCAAGCACACTTGTAGTTGTTTTGTTTGGAACTCAACCCTGCATCCCACCATCACAAAATGATTGTTGTTCATTGCGCAATCCAAAAATGGTCCATTATAAATCGCAATCTGGGTCAGGTGGGTATCATTTAAAAGCCAGTTCTATTTCCAACATGTCTATCTAAATTATAAAATATAATATTACAATGTAATTCAGGAAAAATATTATAATTTTAGTGGACACAGAAAAGAGTCATGAATGCATTCAGGTACATGTGCTGCGTGAATTTTCTTCTCAATAGACAGACTCATTGGGGCGGTTTCTTGGATACAGATTAAGCCTAATCCTAGACTCAATTGCACTTTTAAACTGGACTAACTGAAATGGCATTTCTCAGGTTTAACAAAGTCTCCGACTTGCCAAGGTAGATTTAAAAAGTTTGATTTCCAGAAGGATGATTAGAGTTAATCTAGATCTAAATGAAGCCTTAAATTAAACCTGGCCAGAGGCAGGTTAAACTTCAGATTAATGGACATTGACCCCCAGGTGATTTAAAATGATTATTTTCTTAACTTTTACCCTTTTTTATCCCCAATTTCATGGTATCCAATTGGTAGTTACAGTCTTGTCTCATCGCTGCAACTCCCGATACGGAGACTCAAAGGTCGAGAGCCATGCATCCTCCAAAACACGACACAACCAAGCCACACTGCTTCTTGACTCAATGCCCACGTAAACCCAGAAGTCAGCCACACCAATGTGTCAGAGGAAATACCGTACACCTGGCGACTGTGTCACTGTGTATGCATCCGGCCTACCACAGGAGCCGCTGAGGCACGATGGGACAGGGACGACTCTGCCGGCCAAACCCTCCCCTAACCCGGACAATTGTGTGCTGCCCCATGGGTCTCCCGGTTGCAGCCAGCTGCGACAGAGCTTGGACTCGAAACAGGATCTCTAGTGGCACAGCTAGCAACTGCGATGCAGTGCCTTAGACCACTGCGCCACTCGGGGGGTGGCCCCCAGGTTTACCTTGGCAATGGAGGAAAATGGATTACCAGGACTTCTTCAACGATGATCAAAGAGCACCACCAAGGCCAGACAGAAGGGCGGTTATAGACAGAAGGTTATAGAATGATTTTTATGAAATCGATTTCTGTAACGTTTCCATACAAAAGAAAATGCAGCTGACGTTTGTTTGAGCCAAGGACTTTGTCTGACTCTCTTAAGGGAATGCCCATCCCTCCTTCCCTACAGGGGCTGTGTATGCGATATGTGAACTGAAAGACAATTACAGTACATCAAGATCCCCGATGCTGTTGCCCAAGCCAACTACAAGGTAGAGTTCATGGAAACTTCCCTGGAGTCATTGGCTGTATAGATGGATGTCATATTCCCATCAATTGTCCCTCTACAGCAGGTGCTGAGGAGTACAGGATGAGTAAATACTGGTTCTCAATCAATGGACAAAGTGTGTGCACTCACAATTTGCAGTTCTCCAACGTCGTTGCACATTTTCATGCTCAGGAGGAAAACATAGTGTAATCTTACTTGGTGACAGTGGGTACATACAGTATGTACAGACCAACTTCTTGTTCACCCACTTTCTTCATGCAATATGACCTGAGCAACAACAGTACAACCAAGCACATATATGCACCAGAAGTGTAGTGGAGCGCATGTTTGGTGTATGGTGTCTCAGAAACACATTGCGCTTCCAACCAAGAAGATTCTGCATTGTCATAATTACACATGTTAAATGTCCAACCAAATGAGGAGAGGAACGGCTCCCCATCTAAACTGTCCAAATGGTCATCATCGGGGATGCCTTACAGGGGTTGCTGGCTATCAGTGATCCCGGTCAACAAGTCCCCCAGCTCATATGCCTCCGTGTTTCCACTGCTCCAGAGTCCAATGGCGGCGAGCTTTACACCAATCCAGCCGACGCTTGGCATTGCTCATGGTGATCTTAGGCTTGTGTGCGGCTGCTCAGCCATGGAAACCCATTTCATGGAGCTCCCGACGAATAGTTCTGTGCTGCTGTTGCTGCCAGAGACTGTTTGGAACTCGGTAGTGAGTGTTGCAATTGAGGACACACAATTTTTAAGCGCTACTTGCTTCAACACTCGGTGGTCCCATTCTGTGAGTTTGTGTGGCTTACCACTGAGCGGCTGAGCCGTTGTTGCTCCTAGATGTTTCCACTTTGCATTAACAGCACTTACAGTTTACCGGGGCTGCTCTAGCAGGTCCCGACATTTTACGGACTGACTTGTTCTACTGCCAATGTTTGTCTATATAGATTGCATGGTTGTGTGCTCGATTTTATACACCTGTCAGCATCGGGTTTGGCTGAATTAGCTAAATCCACTCATTTGAAGGGGTGTCCACATACTTTTTTTATGTATACTGTACAGTGAATGTACAAAACATTAGGAGCACCTTCCTAGTATTGAGTTGCATCCTCTTTTGCCCTCAGAAGAGTCTCAATTTGTCGGGGCATGGACTCTACAAGGTAGAGCGTGGAAAACCCAGCAGCATTGCAGTTCTTGACACACTCAAACCGGGGCACCTGGCACTTACTGCCATACCCTGTTAAGGAACTTCAATCTTTTTGTCTTGCATTCCCCCTTCTACAATGTAGAAAATAGTACAAATAAAAGAAAAATCTTGACCAGAAGTGTGTGTATATATACATATATATTTTACACTGTTTGGACCTGAAAAAATGCCCAAGGAATCCAATGACAGAAAAATCCTTACATTGGATTTGTTTCCTTGGTTAAGATTTTAGATCAGTACATTATATAACAGAAGATGGTTTTGAAAAACAATCAATATTTGAACTTATGCAGGACATTTTCATCAGCAGTACAACATCGATTTGAGTGGTGTCAATGGGGGCTGCTATCTAGGTATCGGAGGTGAAATTCTGAGAATATGGATGTACTCCACCTACCACCACTGCTGAGCTCAATAACCATCCTTCACCCTCCCTGAAGAGTGTGTATGATAGATGCCTGATGCACCCCAGCAAGCATATGGATGTGTCACAAATGGCACCCTATTACATATATAGTGCATTACTTTTGACCCATAGGGCTCTGGTCAAAAGTAGTGCCCTATGTAGGAAATAAATGAGGATGCCATTTCAGACTCAGCCATTGGTGAACCTGTCAGGGCCCTGTCACTCCCCCACCGCACCCTAACCGTTCTCCCACCACTCCTGTACTTGGGGTTTGAAGGTTAATTGGGTTGAACCCAGATACACATCATAATGGTCAGATCAATCATCAATCAGGTCTTTACTGTGTGGGGGTCAGAGAGGGGAGAAGAGTACAGACAGCAGAGCTCAGTGTGTGTCTCAAATGGCACCCTCTTCCCTACATAATTCACTACTACCTTATGAGCCCTGGTCAAAAGTAGTGCATTATATAGGGAATAGATTGCCATTTGGGACAGGGCCTCGGAATAGATTCGGGCTGAGACAGAGGGAATTGAATGCTTCTACAGTGTTATCATGCCCTAAAGCCATCCACCCTCACTAGTCCTCACCATCCCTCACTGATATAAAAATATGTTATAGATATATTATAGAGCAGGGGTAGGCAACAGATTTGAGTATTTTTCCCCCAAAATGGTATTCAGGTAAAAGTGTTTCATTTAGGAAGTCTGTTCACCAAGTACTCCCATTAAAAAAAGAGATATGATCATTTCCCAAGATTGTTTTGTGCTTAGTTGTGATCACTTTGCAGTGTAAAAATGATTCAAATTATGTTCCGGCCCCCGACCATCCGCAGCTGAATCTAGTTCCCTACTGCTGTATTAGAGGCACAGCTTCCTGTACTGGCTGGGTTATGAGCATCAACAGATTGTCCAGTATACAATACCAGACTGCCATATGTTCACATCACTTTTCACACACATAGGCTGACAGTGTCACGTTCTGACCTTAGTTCCTTTGTTTTGTCTTTGTTTAGTATGGGTCAGGGCGTGAGTTGGGGTGGGCAGTCTGTTTGTTTTTCTATGTTTGGTTTCTGTGTTCGGCCTAGTATGGTTCTCAATCAGAGGCAGGTGTCGTTAGTTGTCTCTGATTGAGGATCATACTTAGGTAGCCTTTTTTCTACCTGTGTTTCGTGGGTGTTTGTCTTCCGTGTCAGTGTTTGTTCGCCGCACGGGACTGTTTCGTTGATGGACGTTATTTTGTCTTTGTTCTAGTGTTCTGTTGTTTTTATTCAACATTACGGACACTTACCACGCTGCGTTTTGGTCCTCCGATCCTTCTCGCTACTCCTCCTCAGAAGAGGAGGACGAGATCCGTTACACTGCCTTACGTGATATTCCCTGCCAGGTATAATCACATAAGACACCAGCCAGCACTGAGCACACAGACCAATTCTTGCTAATAAAGTGGACAAAATCCATTTTTATTGGTCACATACACGCGTATAGCAGATTTTATTGCGGGTGTAGCGAAATGCTTGTGTGCAGTGTGAAAGCAGGCAGCACCATGTATGACTTTGTCCCAAATGGATCCCCTCCTCTCAGCATCTTGACCCACATATAGGCCAGGCCGTATGGGCCCTGATCAAAAAAGGTATACTATATAGGGAATAGGGCGCCACTTGGGACAAAGATTGCACAGCCATTTCATGCATGTCATAGCAGTGCTATAGCCTACTTGTTCTGACCGGACATTCTGTAGCGGTTGCTACCGGCCTCTTATTCCATTTATAGTTCTTCCAATCTCTACAACCCAGCCCTAGTTTACAGGTCCATTTTGGGGCACCGTCCATTAGGATGGTAATAACTCTATGATGGCACTGGAGAGAGCGCGATGGCCCACAAGCACAGACCCCTGGGAAGGGAGGACACTGACGCAGTGTAATAAGCCATGGACACTAATGCTAGCATTCCGTAAATATATCTACTGCAGTGCAACCTCTGGACCTCAGGATACTGCTGATGTAGTTACTATAAGGAAAATGGGATTTCAGTCCCTTTCATTAGGCAAATCCTCATCGATCCAGAAGACTTTATCCGACTGTCAGATTATGGTAAAGACCGGCCTTATCTTCTAATATATTCATATTTTATTCTTTGTTTTTTTCTCCCAAACTTTTACTCTGTTCATGTTTTATTCATTCTGCTAAATTATTACGTGAGGTGATGAATTTCCTGTGTTGTAAAGTAATTAGTTAAATCTACCATGAATTGGCCAGTGTGTGTTCAACCGACTTTTAAATCCTTAACAACCGTGTAACTCACTTTTACTTTTAATCCTCGCCCCAGGCCAGCTATGTAGGAGAAAGCTTCTCTCTGGTCTCCCCTTGATCTCCCCTGTAGTTCTGAACGTCAGAAGTTAGGCTTTATTACTAAGTTCCTCTTTTCCGCAAAGGTAGCTATAGTTCTTTGTATAGAAATATACATTCTTTATAGACCCCAAGGAGAGATATACTGTTAGCTTTCCTGTTGGTTGAGTGTCTCTCTACATTTTTGATTCTATTCCTCTCCGATATGCTCAGTCAGCTCTCCTCTCTCACTTTGTAGAAACCTGCCTCTATGGCACATTACCAGGCCCAGGGGAGGGGAGGAAAACAGAGAGGAGAGACAAGAGAACTGACAGCTGAACTGATGTACCTTCTCTCTGCTGCGGAGTCATTTTTTTCTTTGAGTTGGTCTCAGTTTGTTTCTTTTCTAATGGCCAGCGAGAGAGAGTCAACAGTTTGCAGGGCATTAGGTGTGACCATGTGACCAGGCTGCATTTCGATCCGTGTTTCCCCTCCGCTCAGCATCTTGACTCACATATACTCCTGGCTGATGCAAGACATGACATCTGGGTCTAGTTGCAAGATGGTTTTAAACATTTTGAGGGAAGATCTGCGATCGGAAAAGGTCAATGACTCTGGTGTCCTGTCCTATCTAAACCCAATGATTTTAATGCCGTCAGCCTGTCACGCAGTATGAATGCTGGTTGAACCCCACCTCAGACTGTAAGCAGGGTTCAAATATTGAACTCAACATGAATTAATTCTTCATACCACTTCACATATAACACATATAATTGGTTCAACACTATGTTGTCTCTGTCGTTCCAGTTGAGCTCATTCACAGGTTTACGCTCTGATTACACTACTCATCTACCTAATCAGGGTGTTTTAATTGCTTCAGAGAGAGAGAGAGAGAGAGAGAGAGAGAGAGAGAGAGAGAGAGAGAGAGAGAGAGAGAGAGAGAGAGAGAGAGAGAGAGAGAGAGAGAGAGAGAGAGAAAGAGAGAGAGAGAGAGAGAGAGAGAGAAAGAAAGAAAGAAAGAAAGAAAGAAAGAAAGAAAGAAAGAAAGAAAGAAAGAAAGAAAGAAAGAAAGAAAGAAAGAAAGAAAGAAAGAAAGAAAGAAAGAAAGAAATAAAGAAAGAAAGAAAGAGAGAGAGAGAGAGAGAGAGAGAGAGAGAGAGAGAGAGAGAGAGAGAGAGAGAGAGAGAGAGAGAGAGAGAGAGAGAGAGAGAGAGAGAGAGAGAGAGGGAGAGAGAGAGGAGAGAGAGAGAAAAAAAAAGAAAGAGAGAGAGAGAGAGAGAGAGAATGTGAGAGTGTGGATAGGAAAGTTGCTGAGGTGGCTTTTTCAACTCTGGCCTGTAATTGGGAAGTGACAGAGCTGGAGCATTTTCACACATCAAGCATCCAACAGAGCTGTGGCTGCTCACACTGAACCCAGAGGCAGGAGGCACCAGTACTCAAATAGCATTCATCGCCTGCCGTCTACAATTAAATACATATCATTCAAATTGTGCTTTTAGAACTACAGGAAGCTCTATAAATTACAATAACTCTTTTCAAATTGTGTTACCATAACTGCAGTTATATCCCATGTGATATCTCTTTATTGGCCCTGGCCACCTGGTTGAGACAAAGTACCAGTCAAAGGTGTTTACTCCCCATTATGGAGACAGTCAGAGCCTGAAGCAAGCTGCCATGAGTCACAGATCCAAATGAACCACTGAAATTGGCAGAGAAATTACTCACCTCTCCTCGAGCAGAACGGTTAGGCTAGAGTGGTGTGTTACGTAAAGCTTATTTTGGATGAAATACCACTTGGTGACTGATGCTGAGTGTTGTTTGTGGCTCTCCCACTGTGACTGGTGTTAGCAGTTGATGTTATTCTTCAATAACACTAACTACAAAGCAAATCAGGGGGAGAAAAATAGTTTTATTTGAGAAGGACAAATCATAGATGTTATGCTGGGAGACAGACGTTCAGTCTCCCCTGTCCTCAGCTTTTCTCCACCGTACAAAGGAACAGGATGCCATTTATAAACCCCCACCCCTCCCTAGCCTGGGGTTGACCAATCAGAAGTCCTTGCAGTACCACTGGGCCAATGGCCAAATAACAAGCATCCTGCTCCCGACTCAATGTACAGACCGTACATTGGGGCAAAAAAGCATTTAGTCAGCCACCAATTGTGCAAGTTCTCCCACTTAAAAGTATGAGAGAGTCCTGTAATTTTCATCATAGGTAAACTTCAACTATGACAGACAAAATGAGAGAAAAAAAATACAGAAAATCACATTGGAGTTTTAATTAATTTATTTGCAAATTATGGTGGAAAATAATTATTTGGTCAATAACAAAAGTTTATCTCAATACTTTGTTATATACCCTTTGTTGGCAATGACAGAGGTCAAACATTTTCTGTGAGTCTTCACAAGGTTTTCACACACTGTTGCTGGTATTTTGGCCCATTCCTCCATGCAGATCTCCTCTAAGCAGTGATGTTTTGGGGCTGTTGCTGGGCAACACGGACTTTCAACTCCCTCCAAAGATTTTCTATGGAGTTGAGATCTGGAGACTGGCTTGGCCACTCCAGGACCTTGAAATGCTTCTTACGGAGCCACTCCTTCGTTGCCCGGGCGGTGTGTTTGGGATCATTGTCATGCTGAAAGACCCAGCTACGTTTCATCTTCAATGCCCTTGCTGATGGAAGGAGGTTTTCACTCAAAATCTCACGATACATGGCCCCATTCATTCTTTCCTTTACACGGATCAGTCGTCCTGGTCCCTTTGCAGAAAAACAGCCCCAAAGCATGATGTTTGCACCCCCATGCTTCACAGTAGGTATGGTGTTCTTTGGATGCAACTCAGCATTCTTTGTCCTCCAAACACGACGAGTTGAGTTTTTACCAAAAAGTTATATTTTGGTTTCATCTGACATTCTCCCAATCTTCTTCTGGATCATCCAAATGCTCTCTAGCAAACTTCAGACGGGCCTGGACATGTACTGGCTTAAGCAGGGGGACACGTCTGGCACTGCAGGATTTGAGTCCCTGGTGGCGTAGTGTGTTACTGATGGTGGGCTTTGTTACTTTGGTCCCAGCTCTCTGCAGGTCATTCACTAGGTCCCCCCGTGTGGTTCTGCGATTTTTGCTCACCGTTCGTGTGATCATTTTGACCCCACGGGGTGAGATCTTGTGTGGAGCCCCAGATCGAGGGAGATTATCAGTGGTCTTGTATGTCTTCCATTTCCTAATAATTGCTCCCACAGTTGATTTCTTCAAACCAAGCTGCTTACCTATTGCAGATTCAGTCTTCCCAGCCTGGTCCAGGTCTACAATTTCATTTCTGGTGTCCTTTGACAGCTCTTTGGTCTTGGGCCTAGTGGAGTTTGGAGTGCGACTGTTTGAAGTTGTGGACAGGTGTCTTTTATACTGATAACAAGTTCAATCAGGTGCCATTAATACAGGTAACGAGTGGAGGACAGAGGAGCCTCTTAAAGAAGAAGTTACAGGTCTGTGAGAGCCAGAAATCTTGCTAGTTTGTAGGTGACCAAATACTTATTTTCCACCATAATTTGCAAATAAATTCATTGAAAATCCTACAATGTGATTTTCTGGATTTTTTTTCTCATTTTGTCTGTCATAGTTGAAGTGTACCTATGATGAGAATTACAGGCCTCTCATCTTTTTAAGTGGGAGAACTTGCACAATTGGTGGCTGACTAAATACTTTTTTGACCCACTGTAGCTCTGAGTTCAGGAGTGACATTCCACAGATTCTAAACAGCTGTTGAACTGAAAACCAACTCCTAATTACAATTCCCTATTGACCATTAGTACTCTAGTTTTTAGTCCTCTCATCCTCTGCGTTATGCATGTATCTTCTTACAACTGGCCTAGTTGAACCTGGAATCCTGAGGATGAGGTGAGTGGCTCACCATGTGGCCTGGTCTTGATGCTCTGTCCCCAATCAATCAATCTCTATTCCTCCCCACATCTCTCAAGAATGGTCTAACACCGATATCTGTCCCACAGGATGTGACAGAGCTGGTCTAAATTCTAGAAATGGGGTCGCCTTGACCCTGGAACGCCATGTCTTATCCATCAGCTCTCAGATGTGTTTTTCCTTGTCCTGCGACTACGTCTGCAAGTGTTCTGTCTCTTCTGATCATGACTCAGGGAGTATTGGAGCTGTCAGTGAACACATTTTAAGCCAACTCAGATTTGCAACACTTACCATGCTGTTTCACTCTCACAAACACTCTCAGCCCTTGGACTTTTTTTTTAATGACAGGCATATCATCTTTTAAATTGAATTTCAGAGTACCCACATGAAAATACAACAGTATACTATGCTTTGCACACTTTAGCATTATTTGTAAGAAATGGTCTAGTTTTGAAAAGACTGTATGGCTGGTTTTAGTGAATGGTGAAAAAGGCTCCCTTAAGAGGGACTCAAATTCATGACTTCTCTTTAAGACGTTTGATTTTAGGCAGGTCAATCGTCAGAGGACATTGAAGTTAAAGAATATATATACTGAACAATAATATAAAATGATACATGTAAAGTGTTGGTCCCATGTTTCTTGAGCTGAAGTAAAATATCCCTGAAATGTTCCATATGCAGAAAAAGCTTATTTCTCTCAAATTTTGTGCACAAATTTGTTTACATCCCCATTAGTGAGCATTTCTCATTTGCCAAGATAATGCATCCACCTGACTGGTTTGGCATATCAAGAATCTGATTAAAACAGCATGATCATGACACAGGCGCACCTTGTGCTGGGGACAACACCACTCAAATGTGCAATTATGTCACAGATGTCTCAAGTTGAAGGAGTGTGCAATTGGCATGCTGACTGCAGGAATGTCCACCAGAGCTGTTGCCAGATAATTGAATGGTCATTTCACTAGCATAAGCCGCATCCAACGTAATTTTAGAGAATTTTGGCAGTACACATCCGCAGACCACGTTTAAGCACGCCAGCCTAGGACCTCCACTTCTGGCTTCTACACCTGCGGGATCATCTGAGACCAGCCACCCAGACAGCTAATGAAACTGTGGGATTGCACAACCATCTTAGGAAAGCTCATCTGCATGCTCGTCGTCCTCACCAGGGTTTTGACCTGGCTGCATAACCAATTTCAGTGTGCAAATGCTCACCTTAGTTGACCACTGGCAAGCTGGAGAAGTGTGCTCTTCATGGATTAATCCTGGTTTCAACTATACCGAGCAGATAGCAGATGGCATATTCTGTGTTGTGTGGGCGAGCGGTTTGCTGATGTCAACGTTGTGAACAGAGTGCCCCATTGTGGCAGTGGGGTTATGGTATTGGCAGGCTTAAGGTGCGGACAACAAACACAATTGCATTTTATCGATGGCAATTTGAATGCACAGAGATACCGTGATGAGATCCTGAGGTCCATCCACCACCATCACCTGATGTAGGGCAACACGGCATCAAACGTAATGTTCAAGAACATCATCTGATAAGTCAGAAACTATAGAACAAATCAAAGTACATAGGAAGACAAAAAACGTCAGGCAGCAACTCACTATAGTAATCAATGTCGTGTTTTTGTGACATGACTAGTATTTACTCTAGTGTTTTTGCAGAAGTGACTATGATAAACTGTGTTATTTACATGTTCGTATAGTATTAGTACTGTAGTATTACTATAGTTAAGAAACTATAGTATATGCACAACTAATCAAGGGATCAAGGGGTATAGTGGTATAGTATTCTATGATGTACTACACAATTCTATAGTAAGCACTACGCAATCGAGGTGGGGAGTATAGTATTTCTACAGTTTTCTACATAATTCTATGGTAAGTACTATAGTATTTTATAGTAAACTATAATATTTGTTCATGTGGGGCACCTCAACACACGCACCCATGCATGCACACACACAGATACTACCACACCATGTGTGTGTGTGCGTGTGGCGTGCACGTAAAACCAAAAATCCAGAAAATCACGTTGTATGATTTAAGTAATTAATTTGCATTTTATTGCATGACATAAGTATTTGATACATCAGAAAATTACAAAATGACAGACCTCTACATGCTTTGTAAGTAGGAAAACCTGCAAAATCGGCAGTGTATCAAATACTTCTCCCCACTGTACGTAGTGTGGGTGTCTGTGTGTGTGGTTGCGGGCGTGCATTTGTCTATATAGTCTGTGTCTGAAATTCTGTTTGTCCTACATAAAATAATTAATTCCTGTCCAAAAATGAGCGTGTGTGTGTGTGTTTCATTCCTCCTGGATTTCATTTTGCAGTTGTCAGATTGGGAGCTCCTCCATTGAGGAAGGACACCACCAGTGATGGGATTAGACCAGAGAGCCCAATGGGCCTGTCAATAGAAATCACTCTAACACTGCATCCTCACAGCCACTCTCCCCAAAACAACACAGGTTGCAACCCAAATGGCTCCCTATTCCCTCTATAGTGCACTGTTTTTGACGAGAGTTGTTTAGTATTGTTTCTTAGAGCGACATTAGCCTGGGTGCCAACGTTTCTGCTCTCTTGCTAACTCTTTACGGAATTGCCATGTTTGGCTTGACAATGACAGTGGAGTAGGCAAAACCACAAACAGATCTGGGACCAGGTTAGAACGAAATATAATCAGCCAGGAATGCAAAACATTAACAACAACTGCTCTTTCCATGACATAGACTCACCAGGTGAATCCAGGTGAAAGCTATACTACCTTATTGAGGACACTTGTTAAATCAGTGTAGATGAAGCGGAGGCGACAGGTCAAATAATTATTTTGAAGCCTTGAGACAATCGTTGAATGGGCAAGACAAAACATTTAAGTGACTTATGGTTGTAGGTATGGTATGGTTGTAGGTGCCAGGCTCACCGTTTGAGTGTGTCAAGAACTGCAATGCTGCTGGGTTTTCCACACTCAACAGTTTCCCGTGTGAATCAAGAATGGTCCATCACCCAAAGGAGATCCAGCCAATTTGACACAACTGTGGGAAGCTGTCATACCCTGTTCCTGCGATTGTCTCCACCCCCTCCAGGTGTCGCTTATTTTCCCCAGCGTATTTATCCCTGTGTTTCTTGTCTCTCTGTGCCAGTTCGTCTTGTATGTTTAGTCAAGTCAACCAGCGTGGTTTTCCTGTACTCCTTTTCTATTCTCTTTTTAATAGTCCTCTCGGTTTTCACCCCGGCCTGACTCTGGACTACTTTCCTGTCTGCCCTGACCTTGATTCTGCCTCCGCTTCGGTACTGTCATGACGTTGGCCTGTGGGTGAGGTTTATGACCCCCCCCCCCATAAATACCTTTCTCCCTTTCCTCTCTCTTGACTCTACAGAAGGACTCTTGAAAAGCCTTTGTTAAACATAGAGAGTCTGGGAACATCAAAAGGTGGGGGGAAAGGAACCATATTCCGGTAATCCAACCAGCTGAAAATATACGTTTGTACTAAATGAATATGATGCCAGATCAGTTGACGTCTGAGACCTTTATTACTGATGATAGGATGACATAAACTGTATCTTGGAAAGTCTGCACATTATAGTTATCAGATTCACATGGAATTGTTGTGCAATTTAAATGTTTAAACGTGAAACTATTTGTGAAACGATGAAACGTAATTGATCTTCTTAATGAGCGAACGGTTTATCATAGTAAACTATGCTCAACTCAGTGGCCCTGCCCATGTGAACAGACATTGGTTATAAACTATGAAACACGCCTTTCTCTCCCCTCCTATATAAAGCCCTTGACGAAAATGTAACTTTGTGTTCCGAGGACGTTAGCGCGACAATCCTACATTAAAGGGGCTCAGATTATAAGCTGTTCCAAGGACGTGTGGACTTGAGGTCCCCATGTTGAAAGGACAAAGACCACCTACAGAACTAAGCCAACCGTAGAGAACCTAACGAAATTAGCATCGGATTTCAATGTGAAGGTGACGACCTACGGAAGGATGAATTTCGACTATATCCAGATAGCCAGTCAGTTGATTATTGATACGTTTTCCCAACACATTGATAAACAGAGCAAAATAAAAATCGGCCTTTAACAGTTAGGATCAGCTTGATCTCCCCCTTTTAAATAAAGGACTAACCGTGGCTGCCTTACAAGCAATGGGAACCTTCCCAGAGAGGCGATAGGCCGGGCGATTTAAGGGGCAGCAGCATTAAAGAAGAAATATGTTTTTTTTGGGGGGGGTCAAGTTTAAGGAGCTCCTTAAGCACCTTGGACTCAGTTACCGCCCTTTAGGGAGAAACTTTGTAGCAGGGCAGGGGAAAAAGAGGGAGGAGCATTGGGGATAGTCGCATTAGAAGATGAGGAAATGTTGGACTATTTCAATGATGATCAAAGAGTACCACCAAGGCCAGACAGAAAGGCAGTTATAGACAGGAGCAACCCAGTGAATGATTTTGATAAAATACAATTTACGTGACCGCTTCCGTATGTACGAAGAAAATGCAGCTGACATCATTTGTTTGCTTAAGCCAAGGCTTTCAACTGACTCTCTTAGGGGAAGGCCCATCTCTCCCTCCCTACAAGTACGGATCTCCTTGAGGTTTTTGGCATCTGGAACCTTCAATCGTGAACAGGAGACTTCTGTAGTGTAAGTTAAACGACTGCATGCAAAATAGTCCACAAAGTATGCAATGCTATATGTGAACTGAAACAAAATGACATCAAGATCCCTGATGCTGCTGCCCACAAGGTATAGTTCATTGGATATGGCAACTTCCCTGGAGTCATTGGCTGTATAGATGGATGTCATATTCCCATCAAGTGTCCCTTTACAGCAGGTGCTGAGGAGTACAGGAATCGTAAAAACTGGTTCACAATAAAAGTACAAAGTGTGTCCACTCCAAATTTGCAGTTCTCCAACATTATTGCACATTGGAAAGGTGCAACTCATGACTCAAGGATTTTCCAAACTCCTCTTTGTATGCTCAGCATGAAGGAGGACAGCATCGTGGAATCCTACTTGCTGACAGTGGGTAGTCACAGACCAACTTCTTGTTCACCTCCAATCTTCATGCAATAGGACCTGAGCAACAACAGTACAACCAAGGTCATATACGCACCAGAGGTGTAGTGGAGCGCATGTTTGGTGCATGGAAGAGTCGTTTCTAGTGTCTCAGAAACACATTGCGCTTCCAACCAAGAAGATGCTGCGTTGTCGTAATTGCAACAGCAGTGCTTCACCACGACCTCAAACAGCATCCTCACATTGAAGATGAGGATGACCCAGATATTCCCGTGCTTGAGGCAGACAATGACAGCAATAGCCTGCAGAGGTGCTTTTGCTATGGAGCACTTCTCACAACAAAGATAGCTCAAGTGATTGAAGAAAACAATAGCCATGGATTGGTGACAAAAAAGAAAATGGTTTTAATTCATAAATGGAAATATCGGGACCCCGGACTGGTGCTGGTTTGAGACGAACATTGGTACTGCCGCTGCTTCATGTTTTATCTCCTTCTCCTTCATAGCCGACTCAACATGAAGGATGTGCATCTTCATACCATGGTCTTCTTTTAAACACATTCGTTTCCGCTCATGAAATCCCATGGCCGGTGTCTCATGCTCAGGCTCTTTTTTTTTTGTCCTCCGACCCAGGTTAGTGACACGACCTTTTCTTCTGGCTGCTGCAGATGTGGCAGTCTGACCTTCATCCAGTTGTATCCCTTCCAGGCTATTGTGATCATATGCCTCCTCTTTATTTTGGGAGGGCAAGAGATAACTGACGACATTACATATTCCCTGCAGTCCGGGATTGGCACATGTTGAATGAATGTGTCCAACCAAATGAGGATAGGAACGGTCCCACATCTGCACTGTCCAAATGGTCATCATCTGGGATACCTTCCCGGGGTTGCTGACTAGTTCCCCAGCTCATCTGTCTTACTGGGGGGCTGCAACCAGTCTTGAAACGCTCCCTATAAGCAACATTTGTCTTCTTTAAGTAGATTTTTATGTTTCTCCACAGGACCATAAAAAGACAATATAGAAATGATATCAGTAATTGTGTACGATATTGTTTGTGTTACATTTCTGCCCTGAAGAAGGCTGCCCTGATTCCGAAACATTGGGGATTTACCCAATAAATGACTGGGAGATGATATATAAAGTGTGCGTTCTCTCTGGGTGTGTGCCAGGTCTTGTTTTTTTATTCAACATTTCTGTCACACAAATACATGTATGCCTCACTGTGTTGTTTGACAAACGAGAAACATAACACTCAAAGAGAACCAACAATAAATATATTTTCTTACCTGAATTGGTTGTAGCGTCTATTTGTTCACTTTTTCATTTGAGTTCAATTCATTACAAACGGTTGTCCAGGCATATTCTTTTTCTTCTTTTCTGTTGACGAATCATCTTGTTTTCGAGAACACAATTTGCTTCAAGAGGGAATTTTTCAAAACCCTCACAGAAATCCTTTGAACGTTTTGTTTCACCTCCATCCATGCTATGGTTTAGGTGACTTGCTCCAATTTCACACAATGCTTAAGTTCCATCCCTGCTTTTTGAGATAATTAGCAAAGACAGCACTGGACAAGCACTTGTGGGGCCTATTTGTCAGAATTAGGCCAATCAGCGAGGAGTTTGCTGTTTTGATTACGTTAAAAGTTTAGATAGCTGGACACTAGACTAATTTATCATTTTAAATAAATACTAACTGACATTGGCAAGTGTGAATTATATTATTCTAACTCTCAAAAGTAAGTTGAGACCCCGACTGAGTTCACACCCCAAATGTTTCAAATAAAATAATAATAACTGTACTAAAGAGCTCAGTGACTTTTATGCCCTGCTAGAACTGCTCCGGTTCACTGTAAGTGCTGTTATTGTGAAGTGGAAATGTCCAGAACCAACAACGGCTCAGCTGTGAAGTGGTAGGCCACAGAACGGGACCGTCGAGTGCTGAAGAGCGTAGTGCATAAAAATCATCTGTCCTCGGTTGCAACACTCACTAACGTGTTCCGAACTGCCTCTGGGATCAACTTCAGCACCAGAACTGTTCGTCAAGAGCTTCATGAAATGGGTTTCTATGGCCGAGCAGTCGCAACACAAGCCTAAGATCACCATGTGCAATGCCAGGCGTCGGCGGGAGTGGTATCAAGCTAGCCGCCTTTGGACTCTGGAGCAGTGGAAGTGAATAACCATGCTTCACCATCTGGCAGTCCGACAGACGCATCTGGGTTTGGCGGATGCCAGGAAAACGCTACCTGACCGAATGCATAGTGACAACTGTAAAGTTTGGTGGAGGAGGAATAACGGTCTGGGGTTGTTTTTCATGGTTTGGGCTAAGCCCATTATTTCTGGTAAAGGGAAATCTGAACACTACAGCATACAGTGACATTCCAGATGATTCTGTGCTTTCAACTTTGTGACAACAGTTTGGGGAAGGCCCATTCCTGTTTCAGCATGACAATGCCCCCGTGTACAAAGCGCGGTCCATACAGAAATGGTTTGTCGAGATTTGTGTGGAAATACTTGACTGGCCTGCACAGAGTTCTGACCTCAACCCCATCGAACACCTTTGGGATGAATTGGAACACCGACTGCGAGGTAGGCCTAATCGCCCAACATCAGTGCCCAACCTCACTAATTAGCTTGTCCCCGCAGCAATGTTCCAACATCTGGCGGAAAGCCTTCCCAGAAGAGACGAGGCTGTTATAGCAATGAAGGGGGGACCAACTCCATGTTATTAATGCCCATGATTTTGGAATTAGATGTTCGATGAGCAGGTGTCCACATACTTTCGCAATGTAGTGTATGTGACAGGCCAAGCCCTGAATGTGATTTTTTTTTAACAGCTGGGGTATCCATATTTATGGCTTTAGAAATAATAGCACTGGACGAGCTGACCACAGTGGGCTTCCCATTTGGGCTAAGAGTAACATAACTAATAGTGGAATTAAAATGTATGGGCACAAGATTACTGCTGCCAATTCCCCTGGGAATATGGTTATCTGTAGCAGTACGACAATAACACTGTGAAACTCAAGGACATTCAGAGCAGGGCTTGAGCTGTTGTTGAGCCAATGCTTTATAATAGCTTCTTCAATGTTGGCTGAGAACTTTGCCCCTCTCCTGTTTGGATGCAAACCATCCCTCTTATAAAGCTGGAGCCTCTCCCAGAAGTGGTCAAAAGTGTCAATGATCTCCAAATCGATTGAGGAACAGTAGGATTCAAGCCAGTAGTGTAGATGGCTAAAGCAATCAATTCCGTGACCTATTGTTGGCAGAGGACAGGAAATGAGAACCAGCTTGTCCGTCTCCTTTAGCCTGCCTATGAGCTCTCTGAAGTCAGCTTTGGATTGCTTCGACATATGAAGTTTGCTGTTGTTTGTACCAATATGAGTGATTACGGTGTGAGCAGTCGGGAACTGCTCCATTACAACAGCGACCTGGTGATCTACGTCCCGAAAACAGGCTCCAAGGAAGCAGAGGGTCCTTACTTCCGCGATCACTACATCCCTAACTATGGAGCTTCCTAAATCAACCACCTCTAAAAGACGAGAAGGTTGCTGCGAGACTGTGGAACGTGCTCTGGGGGCTGAGCTTCCTAAATCAACTACCACTAAAAGACGAGCTTCCTAAATCAACCCCCTCTAAAAGACGAGAAGGTTGCTGCGAGACTGTGGAACGTGCTCTGGGGGCTGATCCAGGGGATCACGTTGAACATATCACTGGTCTTACATTTGTGTCCAGATTTCTCTATTGAGGCTTATGTCAAATGGAAGTAAGTTGCTTACTTATAAAAGGACAGACTCGGAGCTTCAAAATGGTGTATCGTACACTGTAGTTGGAGGAAACATGGAAAGTTATGCTGCTTTAAAATTGTATTTGTTATCCCACTTAAAAGACAAGTAGGAGGAAATGCCCTGAGATTTTCACACATTCCAAGAGAGCTCTTCTTTGTTTATGCCCATTCGGCATTGTATTCACCCTCTTAAGCCTTAGCCCCACCCCACCCACACATGTTAACACATTAGAATCAGCATGGCATTGTCCTCTAGAAAGTAAACTCACTACTTGAACCCAGCTAAATTCAGGGCAGCAATGTTTCTGAGAGATGTAGCAACAATTTTGCTGTTGTCCATAGCTATATCTTTCCAAAAAAATCTATGGTACCTAAAATTATCTATATACTGACCGGGGTAGAGCCCATTCTGTTATAGACAGAAGCCTTTGACATGGCAGACCAATCAGGATTCATCTCTCGGTATGTCCAACCAATCATGACTAGCCAGGAAGGATCCTTTAGCTCAGTGCTCTGTACTTGGCTCAAATAGGCTGATAGTTTATAATCTTTATTCATATTTACGGATCCCGTACAAGCTTGTAATTAAGGCACATGAAAGTTCACCTGTTCAAGGAGGCATTGTCAAATGCCTCAGATCCTCTAACCATTCACATTTCATGGCAGAGGAGTCAGACAGGCTCGTATTCAGGTCAGGATCAATGGTCCCGGCTACAAGAGCCTACCGCGACGCAAGACAAGCATTGCAGGTGACAGCCAGGTAGGATTAGCCTGCTAGCTCTGGCACTTCAGCCAGGAGACAGTCAAATGCAGCCAGGTAGGATTAGCCTGCTAGCCTGCTAGCTCTGGCACTTCAGCCAGGAGACAGTCAAATACAGCCAGGTACGATTAGCCTGCTAGCTCTGGCACTTCAGCCAGGAGACAGTCAAATGCAGCCAGGTACGATTAGCCTGCTAGCTCTGGCACTTCAGCCAGGAGACAGTCAAATACAGCCAGGTACGATTAGCCTGCTAGCTCTGGCACTTCAGCCAGGAGACAGTCAAATGCAGCCAGGTACGATTAGCCTGCTAGCTCTGGCACTTCAGCCAGGAGACAGTCAAATGCAGCCAGGTAGGATTAGCCTGCTAGCTCTGGCACTTCAGCCAGGAGACAGTCAAATACAGCCAGGAGATGAGTTGCATCAAAACTGTGTTAAGAACAGCACTAACACCTTCCCTCTTAAACTGCACTATTCAATCTGTTCTGACAGAAAACAAGGATCCCCCTGACACACACTCACACTCACAAACACACCCTGAAGTCAGTCTCTCTGCCGACTGGTTTTTGTTATTTCTTTATCTTTCTTTAAAATACACAAAAGCAATATACCATGCCTGACCCACTCTCTGGTCTTTCATGCACAGCCAGCGACACATACACAGCCACAGCCACCGACACATACACAGCCACAGCCACCGACACATACACAGACACAGCCACCGGCACATACACAGACACACACGCACAAACTTTCCTCCCATTCATTTCCCCTTTCCTCTCTATCAGCACCAACTTCTGCATGTCACTCCCACAGCCGAGTAGAAAATCTATGGCCTCCTATACAGTACGCCTCTTTACAGCTTGTCCGACATTCATCATCCATGCATTGTTCTCATTCCCTCCTCCCTTCACTCCCACCTTCATTCTTCTTTTCTCTCATTTGATTTTTGTCTCTCCAGTTTTATATCACCCCCCCCTCCCCTCCTTCCTGGCTGAATTTTCAATGTCATCATTTTTGTCCTCTAGACCCTCCTACTCTCTTTATTTACAGTGCCTCTGCTTTGCTCTCTGCTCTGGATTGTACAGCAGGGAACCACACTTACTTCACTGTTCATCATTACTCACATAACGGTTAACAATTCAGTATATCTGTATTGATTTGTATGAAGGATGAGATATTTAGGTGTGATATAATTGGAAATATGTAAGTACATAGACATTACTGTATGAGTCTGCATTGTAACTAGAAACAGCCACAGTGGAGTAATATTGCACTATGCATAAAATATTGCACTCTGCCCGGGTGTGTACATGAAGCTAGGGTTAGGCGGGGTATTTATGACTACATCCAGGCTCAACCCTAACCCTAACTTCATGTCCATATCCCAGTTCAACTCTAGCCTCAACCACAACCTTAACCCTAGCTTCATGTCCACATCCCAGTTCATCCCTAACATCAACCACAACCCTACCCTAGCTTAATTTCCACATCTCGGTTCAACCCTAAACATAGCCTCATTAACAAAAAAACTCTCAATTTGTCGGGGCATGGACCCTAAAAGGTGTCGAAAGCGTTCCACAGGGACGCTGGCCCATGTTGACCCCAATGTTTCCCACAGTTGTGTCAAGTTGGCTGGATGGCCTTTGGATGGTGGACCGTTCTTGATACACACCGGAAACTCTTTAGCGTGAAAAACCCAGCAGCATTGCAGTTCTTGACACACTCAAACCGGTGAGCCTGGCACCTACAACCATACCCCGTTCAAAGGCAATTCAATGTTGTGTCTTGCCCATTCACCCTCTGACTGGCACATGTACACAATCCACAGTCTAAAGGCTTAAAAATCATTATTTAACTTGTCTCCCCCTCTTCATCGACACGGATTGAAGTGGATTTAACAGGTGACATCAATAAGGGATCAGAGCTTTCACCTGGATTCAACTGGTCAGTCAATATCATGGAAAGAGCAGGTGTTCTTAATGTACCGTGCATTCAGAATGTATTCAGACCCCTTCACTTTTTCCACATTTTGTTACAACTTTATTCTAAAATGGATTAAATATAAAAACATCCTCATCAAATCTACACACAATACCACAAAATGACAAAGTGAAAACAGGTTTTTGGAATTTTTTGAAAAAGTATTAAAAATAAAAAAACATACCATATGTACATAAGTATTCAGACCCTTTGATATGAGACTCGACATTGAGCTCAGGTGCATCCTGTTTCCATTGATCATCCTTGAGATGTTTCTACAACTTGATTGGAGTCCGCCTGTGGTCATTTCAATTGATTGGACATGATTTGGAAAGGCTCACATCTGTCTATATAAGGTTCCACAGTTGACAGTGCATGTCAGAGCAATAACCAAGTCATGAGGTCGAAGGAATTGTTCGTAGAGCGCTGAGACGGGTTTGTGTCGAGGCACAGATCTGTGGAAGGGTACCGAAAATGTCTGCAGCATTGAAGGTCCCCAAGAACACAGTGGCCTCAATCATTCTGAGCACACAGCCAAGACAACGCAGGAGGGACAAGTCTATGAATGTATTTGAGTTGCCCAACCTGAGCTCGGACTTGAACCCAATCGAACACCTCTGGAGTGACCTGCAAATAGCTGTGCAGCGATGCTCCCCATCGAACCTGACAGAGCTGGAGAGGATCTGCAGAGAACAATGGGAGATATTCCCCAAATGCAGATGTGCCAAACTTGTAGCGTTATACCCAAGAAGACACATGGCTGTAATCGCTGCCAAAGGTGCTTCAACAAAATACTGAGTATATGGTCTGAATACTTATGTAAATATATTTCAGGTTTTGTTTTTATACATTTGCAAACATTTCTAAAAACCTGTTTTTTGCTTTGTCATTATGGGGTATTGTGTGTAGATTGATGAGAGAAAAAAACAACAATTGAATGCATTTTAGAAGAAGGCTGTAACGCAACAAAATGTGGAAAAAGTCAAAGGGTCTGAACACTTTCTGAATGCACTGTATGTAGAGGTAAAAAGAAAGTCTTAAAGTACAGCCATGTTGAAACACCTAAAAATACACTCAGTTTGGAAGATACTCAGTTGAGAACAAATTATTATATTCAATGACAGCCTAGGAACAGTGGGTTAGGGGCAGAACGACAGATTTTTACCTTGTCAGCTCGGGGATTTGAACTTGGAACCTTTCGGGTACTAGTCCAACACTCTAACCACTAGGCTACCCTGCTGCCCCACAATCTGAATTTTGTCATTCAAAGGTTATTTCTACCTCATCGCTCTGTCTCTGCATATCCTCCCCCCTCTCTTTAGCAGGGAAAAATCATTCTTAGGCTGTTATTTTTCACTGTTTGCTTATGTTTCACTCCTCAACTCTCCGCCACATTCCCACTTGACTCTGAAAGGATTTGGCCAGTGGTCATCATATAACAAACGACTCCGTCGCAGAGCTCAACACATTCTGCCAGGGCTCTGCCAGCTCTGATCTATCTTCAAACGTCTGCTTATTGGCAGAACAGTAAATCTTCTGTCACCACAGCACTTCAATTACCGAAAACAACAGTAATGTACAACCCCATTTACACCGAAAGTACTGGGCCGGCCGGGAGAGGAGAGCTTCTTCCCAGAATACCAATGACAGAGCTCCCTTCTCCTTGGTCCATCCATAATGCCTGCATCCCAAATGGAAGCCTGTTCCCTATATAGTGCACTACTTTTGACCAGAGCCATATGTAGTGCACTATATTTGGGTGTAGGGAATAGGGTGCCATTTGGGACGCAGACACTGTGACCTCTAGCTGTAGGTCCTGCAGACAGATTCACTCCTAGAAGCAGGGTATATAGATCTATCCCTCCCAGTATCGATTAACACTAAAACATCCCATCAGACCCATTAATTTACTCTGCATTCTGCTCCATTCAGCACATTAGGGGTTACTGGTCGTGGTGGTGCTGGTGCTGGGGAGAATGAATTAGCTGTGGACCTCGTGGGGTTGAATTGAATGAAATACTTTCTGAGGGCTTCAATAACGCACGTAGACCACTTTATACCACGTCTCGCTCATGTTTCTTGGAAAGAGCATTATATAAATGATCTAGTAACCTTAATTGGACACAGAGCAGTAAACTGCCTCGTAAAATCTGATTTTATGACTGAGAATTCATCCCCTTTCCCTAGGCGTAATATGAGAGGAAATTGTAATATACAGTAATACTGCATATGTCATTTAGGAAATGCTTTTATCTAAAGAGACAGAGTCAGGCTTGCATACATATACACATATGTGATGTATAGAAAAATATTCACCATGGCACTCCCTCCAATCCATCTTCCTGATTGATTCTGGTTTTATCTACCAATGTTGGGTCACCTCCAGTCTCTCCCTGACCTACTTTGTAAACACACATGCACACATGCACACACACACCAAGTTTCTAGCTCGGGAACGTGTAGGCATTCAATCTCGCTGACACACGCCCTGACCCTAGCAGCATGCCCCTTATTCTACCCACCAAAGCGTATTATTATACTTATTGATTCATCACTGACGCTGTCTCTGACAACACAGCTTTTATGCATCATTTCTCTTATTTGAACCTTCGAGGTCATATTCATGTCTGTGTACAGCCATGAATATGGATTGACATCATAAAGGTCAACTTGTTCATGCTCCCTTTGAGCTCTGGTCAAAAGTAGTGCACTTTATATGAAATAGGGGACAATGTTCTTCCCTTCCAGTACGCTTCCATGCCTGGGTTTGACATTTACAGGCTCTTCTTCATCGATCACTGGTTTCATGCGCTGTCTACCACATTGACACTGACTGTACATATATACATGGACACACATCAACACACACACATGACACACATGCACAATTCAATAGCCCATATGACATTTATACCAATGCTTACTGGGTTCAGTAGGCTAAGTGACAGTTGCAGTGCCTGGTCAATCTCAAGTAGTGATTAAGCTTTGGTCGATTTACTGAAACCCAGAAACTCACTCTACTGTATCTGCCCAGTCTTAAGCCCTATTAAGTAAAAAAAAAAAGTGAATTTGCCTGCGCAGTGTGAAAACAGTTCAGGTTGTGCTTTGGCACACATTTTGTGCAACGCAACAACAACAAAAATGTTTCAACTCACTTTTATGGTTTATTTGGAGGTTAATTATTCATCTCTGCTGTTAGTTTGTGGAGATTGTGTGCCGTGTGTCCTAAGTAGAATCTATTTCCTTAGTTCTCACACCTCCCCATATACCCACGGTACCAGTGTTCTTTGTGCTCAGCAAAGCACAATCTAATAAAAGAAGAGATATTGCCTCAGTGTTTAATTATTCAACTCTCTGCAGATTTTTCAAATTATATATATTTGCTGTGCAAACAATTACCGCATCGGCTCACCACAGTCACACAAGGAACAACCTCACAAAGACCTGCGTACGTGCAATAAATGGAGTGACATCATCCCTAAACCCCGGCGGGAACACCAGTGGAAGATAAAAGGGGAACAACAATGAAGCTATTGTTGAATGAAGTCATTTTTAGCCAAACATTATGACCAGTAAACACATTTGTGTGAAAGCACATTTGCACGGAAATGAGGGGTTTGAATTTGATGCTATTTCACAAAAGCTATACTATACTTACCCTGCTATAAATGACGACAGGGAAGAATAAAACTGAGCAAAAGCAACCAAGTGAGGCCCTTATTCCCAGGAAAAAAAGCTAACAAAAACGTGGTCTTCCAAAACATATTTTACAAAACGCTACAACCTTGTGGGCAGTTTAAGTCAGTACATAATGCAATACTTGAATTTTGGGTAAAGTACTACTGACAACTACACAACACTACACATACCTGCTACTCAGTGGAGGCTGCTGAGGGGAGAACAGCTCATAATAATGGCTGGAACGGAGCCAATGGAATGGCATCCAACCATGTGTTTAATGTATTTGATGCCATTCCGCCAATACTACTCCAGCCATTACCACGAGCCTGAATGAAATAGAAAGGGATTAGGAAACAGATTTTCCTAACCAATTATGCTTCTTAAACACCATCATGCATTTCCCCATGTGTCCCCATGAAACCAAACCTCTGTGAGAGAAACCCAGTGGTCCCAGTGGATTCTGGTTCCTATATCAGATTGTGTTATTGCTCAGGTTAACACCACACAGACATATAATAAACAACGGCAGCTCCTAATAAACACCCCTGTATGAGAGGAGAGGGATAAAAGCCTTGATCTCAAGGGCCAGAGCCCCTTACATTGTGTGGAGGGAACAAAGCCTCATCAGACAAAACAATCAGCAAGAAACAGTCCTTCTGCATAATTCATCAGTATAGATCTATTCATCATTGTAATTTTGAAAGAGACACAAGCTGAAAGAGAGGTGAAGACCAGGACATCATCTGAATGATGGGCAGCTCTGACAGCACAGCTGCCTCTTCCTTAGTGTGCCACTAACATGACCTCTTCATAACAGCTCACCTGGAGAGAGAATTGGCCTTGTATGACTTCCTGTTGTTCACACATGGCACCTTATTCCCTTCATAGTGCACTACCGTTGACAACCGCCCACGGGACCACGGCCCATGGGGCTCTGGTCAAAAGTAGTGCACTATAGAGGGATGCAGCTTGTTTGTTCACACACCAGGAAGCGAAGAACAGGAAGAGAACAACCAGACCAGGTACTAGGACCATGTTCAGTAGGCAGGGAGGTACCACCTGAAAATGCTAGCTAATTTCAGTTTCAAAACGTTTTGCATGACCCAGATGTTTCAGATAAAGATGTTACGTACAGTACACCATAATCACTTTGTAAATTCACTATGCCAATGACCAAGCTTCAAAGAGCTTAGGGCCAGTCTGAAATCTGATTAGCACGGTCAAGAACACCTGAGGAGGTGGGGAGTTGCCCAGGTAACCAAACATGAAAGCAAAGCCACTTCTGACCCCCAACAAGGTTGTTATACAGTAGTTACAATTCTGGACCTAGACCGCCATTGATGATGTAAGATCCAATCTATGCCAAACACACATCGATCTTACCCTGTTCTAGAAAAAACGTTTATTGAAAGAAGCAATTCATTTGTAAAATACATGTGAATGTTTCAAATATGACTTTTTTTTCTTTAAACGCCTATTTTTCATTTCTTACAAATGTATTTAGCTTTTCAGAGTAATGGTACACAAAGTCCAAATAAAGTAAGAACTTCCTTCATAGAATATCACAAAGACCTGCCAGAGCGGGCGAGAAGGGGGATATTTAATCATATTTAAAAAAAACTAAAATTAAAAAAAAAAGGAATGTCTAGATTGCTCTAAAAATACACTGTTTTACAACAACAAAAAGCAAATAAAATATGTCTCTACTCTTCAAGTGATACTTGAAACATCTGATTGAGATGAGCACACACTCACCGGTAAATACTGGTCACTTGGCAAGAGCATCGACTCCGCTGGAAGGTTCTCACAGACAGTTGTTATTGGCCGACTTTCCTACGTGTCAAAAGCACTTTTTACATTTCCGTTAAAAACGACAGGCAACTACGGGCAGGATTTACAGCCACGTGTTATTCATTTGACAAGAAATATCAGATTGGATATTGGATGTCAAAAGCAGTACCGGATACTGTAGATCCCTGAATATAAATGTGCACGTGTACATTGCCAAAAAAAAAGGTTGACAAATAAATAAATAGGACAGATGATTAAACATGCTGGGGACAAAAAGTGTTACATTGTACATAAGAACATAAAATACAAAATCTATTGAAATAAGATCTTCGGCCAGGTAGAGTGAGCTCAGGGACAATGCATTGAGTATTACTGTACTGTCGCTAATGTTAGACCTATCCACTGCATGTAAAGTGTCACTGTGTTTGCTTAACAATAGCCAATAAGAAAAGGTACCCAATTTGATAGCACGCGTAGAGACATTTCAAGCTGAGGTGTGAGGTTACGAATCAAACTCTGTGGTTACATTGTGTACCCACCCACTGGCATCAGCCTGTCGTCTGCATTGTGCTAGCTAGCTGAACTTGACGTCAGCAGGTCAGAATCGGGGCCGTGGCGATGTCTTTGTTGAGCTCCTTTGTGGGCTGTGAACAACAACATCTCTACTCAGAGCGCAGCTAAATAAAACTGAGAGAGGCAAGTTCACTTCTGAAAAGAGGTGACATGGTGAATTGAACATGACGTCTCTCTAGCGTCTGGTCATTTAGGTAGAGTTGAATAAACAATAGAAACTAGAGCTAGATAGACAATAGAAAACAACGGGGGAAGGAGAGGCATCAACAGATTAATGTCTGTATCATCAACACAAAATACTGTCATAAACAACAACACAAACTAAAACAAAAAGTAGAAATATTAGATGAATTTAAGGAAAGAATGTTGAAATAAGGTGAGATATGCTGCTAAACAAAATGATGCCCAACTGCTATCCCCCTAGGTAAGATATTCAACTGCACACAAAGTGTGTGAACTGGTTAAGTAAAGCCTTCCAGCTTCCAAAGAGACCCTCTCTTCAAGAAGACACATATAGTATTTTCCATTCATCAATCCACCAGTCTTAAATTTGAAAGTTGTGGATCCACCCACAGACACATCTGTAGGTGCAGTGTAGGTAGGCACAGGCATAGAGGTCAGCCCCAATAGAGAGGTCATCCTGAGGATCTCTGTCCCCTGGCCCTGTGCAGCTGTCTATTGTTGTGTCCCAAATGGCACCCTATTCTCTAAAGGGCACCTGGTCAAAAGTAGTACACTATACAAGGAACAGAGTGCCATTTGGGATTCAGTCCGTATATAAGTACAGAACTTCCTCCAGATGGATGGGTGGACGGGGGCGTCGGCCAGACCAGGCCAGCCCAGGCTGCTCACCCAGTGGTCTGCTCTGAGTTAAGGGGCGGGTTAGGGGGCGGCTCAAGAGTCTCAGCGATCTCCCCCAGTTCATCCAGCAACTCTATGAATGCCGGTCTCCTGAAGGACTCCATCTGAAAACACAGAGGAAACATGAGGATCAGTACTGGGCCTTGTCTGGGGTTTAAAACAAAATCAGAGCCTGTATACACAAACCGTCTCAGAGTTGGAGTGCTGATCTATGACCAGTCTTTAAGATACATGAGATATTTTGGACAGGAAAGACCTGATCCTAGATCAGCACTCCTACTGCTTTGTGAATATGGGTCCTGAAATACTATTTCTGACATATGAAGTATGTCTGGCATCAGACCAGAGACAAAGAGATTTTGGCTTCCCATTTAAGTTTACACATAGCTAGGGCTCTATACTGGTCATCAGGCTGTCAGCAGCCATGTAACGTTTACTACAGTAAAGTTATGGTACCTAATTCTGTATCTACTACAGCAAAGTATACTGTATCTGTAAGCAGCCATGAACTGTGCTGTAAAGTATAGTGCACTGTGTCTACTCACCAGACAGCAGCTGGCTGCCAGCTCCAACACGCGCTGAGGACACCCGCTCGCCAGCTCCCTAAACGCACTCACATCCAGGCCGTAGTCCTGTCAAACACGCACAGCAGACATTACACATGGTGCATACGGCAGAGCTTCCACCCAGGGTACACGGCAGACAACCTGGATCTATGTCTAGTCGTACTCTATGTCTCCTGCAGCTCTCTATTCCCTATGTGTGTTTGTGTGAGTGTACATCAAAATGAACAGAGCGTTTCCACTGACGGTCGTACATAAGGCGAATACAGAGTTGAGCTTTACCTGCGTTCTCGGTAGAATCTCCGGGTCTGCAGGGATCCTTGCCAGTATTTCACAGAGTACAATCCCAAAGGAGAATACGTCCACCTGATGACAACACAGAACCACATACCAATCATCTAACCAACAATGAGCAGTGTTCAAACAATGAGAAAATGAAGAAAAAAATGAATATTTCCATTAGCCTCCAAAGAGTGTTCTTAACCACCACATCTAATCCAATGAAGGGTCTTGGTGGCATGTATACCTTCCGGTCGTAGGGTTCCCCGCGAAGCATCTCCGGGGCCATCCAGAAGGCAGATCCCACCAGGGAGAGCTTCCTCTCTGGGTCTTTAACCGGCAACTCCACCACCTCTCTGGCCAGGCCAAAGTCTGTGACCAGGGCCTCCCTGCCCCGCGCTGTCACACGGATCAGACAGTTCTGCAGAGACAGACATAAGAAATCATATGTTAGTATACAGTGCCTTCGGAAAAAGTATTCAGACCCCTTGACTTGTTCCACATTCTGTTACGTCATTCTGTGGAGATGGGAGAACCTTCCAGAAGGACAACCATCTCTGAAGCACTCCACGAATCAGGCCTTTATGTTAGAGTGGACAGACGGAAGCCACTCCTCAGTAAAAGGCTCATGACAGCCCGCTTGGAGTTTGCCAAAATACCCTTAAAAACTCTCAGACCATGAGAAACAAGATTCTCTGGTCTAATGAAACCAACATTGAACTCTTTGAGCTGAATGCCAAGCGTCACGTCTGGAGGAAACCTGGCACCAACCCTACGGTGAAGCATGGTGGTGGCAGCATCATGATGTGGGGATGTTTTTCAGCGGCAGGGATTGGGAGACTAGTAAGAATCGAGGGAAAGATGAACGGAGCAAAGTACAGAGATCCTTGATGAAAACCTGCTCCAGTGCGCTCAGGACCTCAGACTGGGGCGAAGGTTCACCTTCCAACAGGACAACGACCCTAAGCATACAGCCAAGCCAATGCAGGAGTGAGTGGCTTTGGGACAAGTTTCTAAAAGTCCTTGAGTTGCCCAGCCAGAGCCTGGACTTGAACCCGACCAAACATCTCTGGAGAGACCTGGAAATAGCTGTGCAGCAACCTGACACAGCTTGAGAGGTTCTGCAGAGAAGAATGTGAAAAACTTACCAAATACATGTGTGCCAAGCTTGTAGCGTAATACCCAAGATGACTCGATGCTGTAATCATTGCCAAGGGTGATTCAACAAAGTACTGAGTAAAGGGTCTGAATATTTATGTAAATGTAATATTTCTGTTTATTTTTCATTTTTATTAGCAAATATTTTTTTTAAACTGTTTTTGCATTGTCATTATGGGTTATTGTATGTAGATTGATGAGGGAAAAAAACTATTTAATACATTTTAGAATAAGGCTGTGGCACTTGGATAGGAAGCAGGTGATATGGTCATAAGAGACAAAAATAGAGGTCTTTGTCCACTCTCCAATCATAAAACATGATAGAAAAGGGCTCAGTGCCGTTATCCTTACAAGGGAAGAGTGCACAATGTATTGGAAATGAGCCAATACATTTGATCTCTATCTTTCTGAGCGAGAAAAATATGACTTGTTGTCAAACAAAAATATCTGTCTCTGAGAAATTGTATTAGTATAAAACAATATATATATTTTTTTGGAGTATACAATATAGCTCAGTATTTTTTATTATTTATTTTATTGTCTTTTTTGCTCATCTTTATTAAGGGTGCCAATCATTCTGGAGGTTACTTTATGCCATTAAGCAGACACTTTTATCCAAGGTGACTTACAGTAGTCTGCATACATTTTCATATGGGTGGCCCGGTGGGGAATTGAACACCCAACCCTGGCAATGTCACACTGGACCACAGTATCCACATCAATATACCAATAACATGTATCAATATATAGTATATAGAAAATGATTATCCCCAATACACATCAATATACCAATAACATGTATCAATATATAGTATATAGAAAATGATTATCCCCAATACACATCAATATACCAATAACATGTATCAATATATAGTATATAGAAAATGATTATCCCCAATACACAACAATATGCCAAGACATTTCAACATGACATGGCAAGATCCAGCCGAATAAACAACATATTTTGGAGATTTCATTCGGACCCTTTTGTCCACTACAGTCGTCCTGCCACCATTAAGCATTTCTGTTATGACATCTGTTTGCCAGCAGAGGGTAGTGTAACACAGTTATAGTACGATCACAGCAATAAGCGAGCTCTACCATACCGCCACACAACTTATTGAGTCAAGAAAATGTGTCTGAATATACAGACAAACTCAACGGAACATTCTCTGCCCTGGAATCTCACACATGATTCTCAACCTGATGTGTTCAACATTACACTTGTCTACTGTTTTTATTTATTTACTTTTCTGCTCTTTTAGGCCCATCTGATCCTACTTGTATATAGACTGCCCATTTTTTCTACTGTGTTATTGCTTTAGATAACTCTGTGTTGTCTGTTCACACTGAGCAAATCAAATCAGGCGTTTTGAAAGCTGAGAAAACGTGATGACAGACATGTTATGGAACAACTCTTAATTCTCTCCATAGTATAGGCAGATAACTGTATGGGGCTCTGGTCTAGGAAATAGGGTGTTGTTTGGGACGAAGCCGTTATGAAGGGGATACCCCAGACAGGACAGCCAGACCAGACACTCTTAAAGAGCCTGACTCAATGGAATCTGCACTCATCACCTCCCCTCCATGCTAAAGGATTCAGTTCTGACCTGGGTTCTGTTGGTGAGCTACAGAGGTGATAATCCACCTGCTTTGGCATCTATGCTTACAGAGAACAAAGCCCAACTGTGTGTTCGGTGGTGATTACCATAGCAGAATATTTATTGTAAGTGTGGAGAGAGTGCATGGGAGATGACTGGGGCCTGGGCTCAGTAACAGTAGGTAAGCTACTATAGGACCCAAGATTCAACAGTGGAGTGGTTACATACATCGAGCAGGTAAAGAGACAGGCAGGCAGGCTGACAGGCAGAGAGAGAGACAGGCAGGCAGGCTGACAGGCAGAGAGAGAGACAGGCAGGCAGGCAGACAGGCAGAGAGAGGCAGGCAGGCTGACAGGCAGAGAGACAGGCAGAGAGAGAGACAGGCAGGCAGGCAGGCAGAGAGAGAGACAGGCAGGCAGGCTGACAGGCAGAGAGACAGGCAGAGAGAGAGACAGGCAGGCAGGCAGGCAGGCTGACAGGCAGAGAGACAGGCAGGCAGAGAGAGAGACAGGCAGGCAGGCAGGCAGGCAGGCAGGCAGGACAGGCAGGCAGACAGGCAGGCAGGCAGGCAGGCAGGCAGGCAGGCAGGCAGGCAGGCAGGCAGGCAGGCAGGCTGACAGGTAGACAGGTAGACAGGTAGACAGGTAGACAGACAGAGGTAGTGAGAAAGTCAGGAAGAGAGGCATGCAGGCAACAAGCATGCAGGCAGACATGCAAGCAGACAGACTGGCAGAAAGACAGGCAGACAGGCAAGCAGACAGACAGAAATATGGGCAGGTAGACAGGGAGACAGGCAAGCAGGGCAGAAAGGCAGACAGGCCGAGAGACAGTCAGGCAGACAGAGCGGTTTGGGTGTAGAAAGGCAGACAGACAGGCAGGCGGAGAGAGAGAGTCAAGTCGGCAATAAGAAGGCAGGTAGACAGGCAAGCAGACAGACAGGCAGACAGGGGTGTGGAGCAGAGACAGCCCAAGAGAGACAGACAAGCAGAAAGGCAGGCAGACAGGGCTGTGGAGCAGAGCAGGAACTGCTGATGAGGGAAAGCAGGCGGAGGGAGGGAGTGAGGGGAGGGCCCTGTTGGCTGACGACTCCTAAGCATCTGGATCCCATTATAGAGGGAGCCACAGGCCCTCCCTCCCGCTCCAGCGTTTCCATTCAGTAGCCTGTTATTATCTGGAGATCGCTCCAAGCACCAGACCTGACCGCTAAATTTAGCATGGGCCCTCACCCCAGAGCCAAAGAAAGGAAAAGATCTAGAATGGAGTTTGAGGGAAAATAAAAAAGGTCTGTGCCACTGGAACTTCGAGGAATTGGCATGAACTGCAACCAAGGCTGTGTCCCAAATGATACCCCTATTCCATATACAGCGCATTCCTTTTGACCAGAGTCCTATGATCCCAGTAGTGTAATATAGTGGATAGGGTGCCATTTGACCTTCAGAGCTAAATCTGGATTCCAGTTACTTTTGTAAAGCTCACTAAAATGATCTATGTTTGCAATTCCATCCACCATGCCTTTCCTTACCCTGGTCATTTTACACTGTAATGACTGCTTCTACAGGAGAGACGTCAGAAGCCCTGCGCTGTGCAGCCAAACCTCATGTCTCTAACTGAAGCAGTGATTGGTTTAACCTAACATTACCGCATCAGAAAATACACTGTACATGTCTTATTGGACATAGTGAATGACCTTGCATGTCTGGCTTGGATCCTTTGTTATTTATAGGCATGGAAGTCTCTTCTTTCACGATTGAAAGAGATTGCACATGAGAAGATGCCTCGTCTTGTCTATAGGCTTCAGTCATACATCCTTACAGTGAGTGTGAGAGAGAGTGTGTGTGTGTGTGTGTGTGTGTGTGTGTGTGTGTGTGTGTGTGTGTGTGTGTGTGTGTGTGTGTGTGTGTGTGTGTGTAATGGGCCTCTACTATTGATTCACTGCTCACTGATCCTACTTTCCCAGACTTAGCGAGACTGGCTGGCTGGTGGATGTGTGTGTGTGCAGAGTTGGGTAGGTTCCTTTCTCAATGTAATCTGTTATGGTTGTTAATTACCTGTCCAAAATTGTAAACAGTAACGTCCATTTTGGATTACCCAAATTTAGTAAAGTAATCTGATTACTTTCCCCTTAAGAGGCTCCAGAACAAGACAAAAAAGACCCATCAAACGCATTTGTTATTTCATCATAGTGGTCTCTGGCTGTATTGAATGTCATTGAGAAAACAGAAAGATGTCATAATGTATTTGTTTCTCTCGCAAACATCCTTTCTGAATTTAAACGTAATCCATTAAGTAATCATTTAGTTTTTCAAAAGTAACTGTAATTGGCTATTTTTGTGTGTGCTGGTAACGTAACTCATTACAGTTACACGTTTTTAGTAATCAAATTACATGTAACTGATTACATGTAATCAATTACTCCCCAACCCTGTGTGTGTGTGTGTGCATTCATGTGTGTGTACGTGTCTGTGTGTGTGTGTGTACAATAACCCCGCTCAGAGTGGGAGGACATTAGCATGACAATGGACTGTGCTTGTTGCTTGGCTCCTCTGCATAACATAACTGACCTGCACTTCTGTGGAACCTGGCAACCGGGAGAGAGAGTCAAACGATCTTTCTACACTGTTGTCTTCTCCACATGGGACAGAGTTATCCTCAGCTTCAGTCTGACTACTGAATGAGCCTCAATTCAACCTTATCCTGCATTGTCCACAACAGAAAAAAAAACTATTTATTTAACATTTATTTATTCAGGAGATCAGGAGACCTCTTTTACAATCGAGACCAGCCAATGGGATCACTACATTATGCCACAGCACTGATGTTGCAAACGTTTGACGTAAGAGTAGGGGTTTTCCTGATGTCAAAGAGAGTAGTCAGTGGCTGTAGCCAGGCCAAAAGTAGCGTACTATATAGGGCATAGGGTGCCAATTCAGTGACAGCTAGTGTGTGAGATGACATCCCCTACTGTTTTTCCTGAGTGTGGACCTTCCTACTGTTCCTGTTCATAAATGGTTACCTTTTGGTCGATGCACCACAAATACGACAATAATCTACATTTAGATGGGCGTGTAGTTTTCCTTTTTCAGTGACGTCCCTGGTCTACTGTACCTTGGAGTTGGGGGCCCCAGTCTACTGTACCTTGGAGTTGAGGTCCCTGATCTACTGTTCCTTGGAGTTGAGGAACCTGGTCTACTGTACCTTGGATTTGAGGTCCTTGGTCTACTGTACCTTCGAGTTGAAGACCCCGGTCTGCTGTACCTTGGAGTTGAGGTCCCTGACCTGCTGTACCTTGTAGTTGAAGTCCCTGGTCTAATGTACCTTGGAATGAGGTCCCTGGTCCACTGTACCTTGGAATGAGGTCCCTAGTCTACTGTACCTTGGAGTTGAGGTCCCTGGTCTACTGTACCTTGAGGTTGCAGCCCCTAGTCTACTGTACCTTGAAGTTGAGGTCCCTAATCTACTGTACCTTGGAGTTGAGGTCCCTGTGATAGATGTTCTTGTAGTGCAGGTAGATCATTCCCCTGGTGATGTCACAGGCCAGGTCCACCTTCTCCCTCCAGCACAGAGACACATCCTTCCTGGCTAACAGCTCTTCCAGACAGCCCCCACTCACATACTGCAACAGATAAACAACCCATCAGCCCCCACTAACAAACTGAGAACAGACCAAGAGACCAATCAGCCTCACTTACTAAAACAGACCTGGAAATTAGGTTTAAGTTCAAAGGAAAGGAACACTGCCACAACCTTACTCTCCAACCAATGTGCATGAATTGAGTAGCAAACTGAAGTGAAGAGGAAATTCTTGGAAGTTGATAAAACTGCTTCATTATTGAAAAACCAACATGTTTTGGCTGCTGCAGGCCATATTTTCCCAGATGAAGGGGCTCACTCACACAGACACACAACCCAAACTTATATACACAACATGACCAAAAGTATGTGGACACCTGCTTGTCGAACATCTCATTCCAAAATCATGGGCATTAGTATGGAGTCGGTGCTCCATTTGCTGCTATAACAGCCTCTACTCTTCTGGGAAGAGTTTCAACTAGATGTTGGAACATTGCTGCGGGGACTTGTTTCCATTCAGCCATAAGAGCATTAGTGAGGTCAGGCACTGATGTTTGGCGATTAGGCCTGGCTTGCAGTTGGAGTTCCAATTCATCCCAAAGGATTTGATGGGGTTAAGGTCAGGGCTCTGTGTAGGCCAGTCAATGTCTTCCACAACGATCTCAACAAACCATTTCTGTACGGATCCTTCTCCCCCAACAAGATTTAGATGCAAGTGGCTGTTCCACTGGTGTCACAGGGGCATTGTCATGCTGAAACTTAAATGGTAAAATGCACAGGGGGCCTTCCCCAAACTGTTGCCACAAAGTTGGAAGCACAGAATCATCTAGAACGTCATAGTATGCTAGCTCGAACAATGAAAAACAGCCCCAGACCATTATTCCTCCTCCACCAAACTTTACAGTTGGCACTATGCATTCGGGCAGGTAGTGTTCTCCTGGTATCTGCCAAACTCAAATTCGGCTGTCAGACTGCCAGATGGTGAGCATGATTATTCACTCCAGAGAACACATTTCCACTGCTCCAGAGTCCAATAGTGGTGAGCTTTACGCCACTCCAGCCGACGCTTGGCATTGCACGTGGTGATCTTAGGCTTGTGTGCGGCTGCTCGGCCATGGAAACCCATTTCATGAAGCTCCCGACGAACAGTTCTTGTGCTGATGTTGCTTCCAGAGGCAGTTTGGAACTCGGTATTGAGTGTTGCATCCGCAAAGGACGCGATACATGCTTCAGCAGTAGGCGGTCCCGTTCTGTGAGCTTGTGTGGCCTACCACTTCGCGGCTCAGCCGTTGTTGCTCCTATATATTTCCACTTCACAATAACAGCACTTATAGTTGGCCGGGGCATCTCTAGCAGGGCAGAGATTTGACAAACTAACTTTTTGGAAAGGTGTCATCCTATGATGGTGCCACGTTGAAAGTCACTGAGCTCTTCAGTAAGTCCATTCTACTGCCGATATTTGTTTATGGAGATTACATGGCCGTGTGCCCATTTCAAGGGGTGTCCATATACTTTTGCATAACAAATCACATTTTATTTGTCACATACACATGGTTAGCAGATGTTAATGTGAGTGTAGCGAAATGCTTGTGCTTCTAGTTCCGACAATGCAGCAATATCTAACAAGTCATCTAACAATTCCCCAACAACTACCTAATAAACACAAATCTAAAGGGGTGAATGAGAATAAGTACATGTAAGTATATGGATGAGCGATGGCTGATTGGCATAGGCAAGGTGGAATAGATGGTATAAAATACAGTATATACATGTGATATGAGTAATGTAAGATATGTAAACATTATTAAAGTGGCATTATTTAGAGTGCATTGTGTAACGTGACTAGTGATCCATTTATTAAAGTGGCCAGTGATTGGGTCTCAATGTAGGCAGCAGCCTCTCTGAGTTAGTGATTGCTGTTTAGCAGTCTGATGGCCTTGAGATAGAAGCTGTTTTTCATTCTCTCGGTCCCAGCTTTGATGCACCTGTAGTGACCTCGCCTTCTGGATGGTAGCGGTGTGAACAGGCAGTGGCTCGGGTGGTTTTTGTCCTTGATTATCTTTTTGGCCTTCCTGTGACATCGGGTGCTGTAGGTGTCATGGAAAGCAGGCAGTTTTCCCCCGGAGAAGCGCTGTGCAGACAGCACCACGCTCTGGAGAGCCTTGCGGTCGAGGGCAGTGTAGTTGCCGTACCAGGCTGTGATACAGCCCGACAGGATGCTCTCAATTGTGCATCTGTAAAGGTTTGTCAGGGTTTTGGGTGACAAGCCAAATTGTTGTTTCGCCTTCTTCACCACACTGTCTGTGTGAGTGGACCATTTCAGTTTGTTTGTGATGTCTATGCCGAGGAACTTAAAACTTTACACCTTCTCCGCTGCTGTCCCTTTGATGTGGTTGTCCATGATCATCATCATTTTGTTGACGTTGAATGAGAGGTTGTTTTCCTAATTGTGTGCATATGTACAGTACATGACTCAGAAAAAAAAACATTAGCATGGCTCCTCACTTATCTCACTGGAGTGTGAACATGTCATGAATCCAAGTTGGAGAAAGTAACAATCACCTCTAATATGGGGTAGAGTTTATCTTCTTTCACACAGATCCCCAGATACCTAGAACGAATGGCAAAAACAGAATTATAATGGGGAAACACAATGAAATTCAGAATATAAACTACCGTTTAAAGTCACTTAGGGTCACTTAGAAATGTCTATGTTTTTGAAAGAAAAGCTCATTTTTTTTGTCCATTGAAATAACATCAAATTGATCATACAGTGTAGACATTGTTAATGTTGTAAATGACTATTGTAGCTGGAAACGGCTGATTTTTTATGGAATATCTACATAGGCGTACAGAGGCCCATTATCAGCAATCACTCCAGTGTTCCAATGGCAAGTTGTGCAATCTAATCCAAGTTTTTCATTTTAAAAGGCTAATTGATCAATAGAAAACCCTTTTGCAATTATGTTAGCACAGCTGAAAACTGTGGTGCTGATTAAAGGAGCAATAAAATTGGCTTTCTTTAGACTAGTTGAGTATACGGAGCATCAACATTTGTGGGTTCAATTACAGGCTCAAAATGTCCAGAAACAAATAACTTTCTTCTGAAACTTGTCAGTCTATTCTAGTTCTGAGAAGTGAAGGCTATTCCATGCGAGAAATTGCCAAGAAACTGAAGATCTTGTACAACGCTGTGTACTACTCCCTTCACAGAACAATGCAAACTGGCTCTAACCAAAATAGAAAGATGAGTGGGAGGCCCCGGTGCACAACTGAGCAAGAAGACCAGTACATTAGAGTGTCTAGTTTGAGAAACAGACGCCTCACAAGTCCTCAACAGGCAGCTTCATTAAATAGTACCAGCAAAACACCAGTCTCAATGTCAACAGTGAAGAGGCAACTCTGGGATGCTGACCTTCTAGGCAGCATCTCTTGTGGACAGACAAAATGTCGAGAAACTCACCTGGGCTGCCGAGATTAACAACCTAAAAACACCATCCTTCACTGAAAGGTTATTACTAATTACATGAACAGGTTAGTGGGAAATATGTTAGTTAGATTACTTGTTGGTTATTACTGCATTGTCGGAACTAGAAGCACAAGCATTTCGCTACACTCGCATTAACATCTGCTAACCATGTGTATGTGACAAATAACATTTGATTTGATTTGAGGTCAGTCTCCATTTTATTATATTGCTCTGACATTAGAGCCTGAGAACATTGCCTTCCTCAAACACAGTGAATTTGTCCCAAATGGCACCATATGGGCCCTGGTAAAAAAAAAGGGCACTTTTGGGTAATAGGGTCCATTTGGGATTCAACCACTGTGTCTGAGGAAGGCCATGTTTTCACATCCTTGTTTGAGTAGTGCCCACTCACAGAGGGATGGATGGCCTGTCTGTGCCAGGTACATATTGTACTGGACTCAGATTCGCTTTTATCACGGCTCTCTATGCTCTGACATCAGCAGATAAACTGTGCTGTTTGATTCCTGCTGATACTGTGACCTTGCAAAAAGGCTATTAAGATTGCTTGGACAAACACTATGCCTTCACACCTTATGTAACCACTTCATAGGGGTAGAATGGGCCTACGTGACTATCAAAAACCATGCCAATCATATTTCCCAGCATGCTCTATTGTAGGTATATTTTTTGAATTGTTTGTTTCAATATGTGTGTTTTTGCATGCACATTGATTGATTGATTGATCTTACGCTACACAAAGATACGAACTGCAAAGGTACAATTATGTACCGATAACTTAAGGTACTACAGTGACAAGCGTGTGTGCCCCTTTAAAGGACACATTTCTGAGAGTGTACAGCATAATATAAATCAAATCAATGTATTTGTATTTGTCACATACACATGTTTTAGCCGATGTTATTGCGGGTGTAGCAAAATGCTTGTGTATATAAATATGTAAATACAGTATAAAGATAATACAATATAACACAGTATAATACCCTATATTTTGGACTCGAATACAGGAACAGTAGGCCATGATTCTGTGGTGCACTTAATAATATCCACCTGATACTATGCCTTCACAGCTTATCTAACCACTTCAGAGGGGTAATTTAACTAATTGAACTACTATATATTCCCGTGCCATTGACTGCACCACATAGAAGACAAACGCATACATTCCCCGCATTCCAATTGTCATCAATAAGGACATGTACCCAAATGTATAAGTGATCATCACAAAAAGGTGGGAGTAACTGACTAATACCTGACTATGTTGGGATGGGAGAGTTTCTGCAGTAGACTAATCTCACGCACGATGCTATCCTGGTCCACGTCGTTCTTATATATCTTCACCACCATCACCTTACGGGTCGTACTGTGAATCACCTTAGAGAAACAGACGAGGGTTTACAGTTTAAAGGGCCAATGCAGCCGTTTTTATCTCAATATCAAATCATTCTGGGCAACAATTAAGGACCCGACTGTGACTGTTATCAATTAAAATAAACAAAAAAGGCTAATAAGATTGCTTGGACAAACACTATGCCTTCACACCTTATGGAACCACTTCATAGGGGTAGAATGGGCCTACGTGACTATCAAAAACTATGCCAATCGTTATCAGATTTCCCAGCATGCTCTATTGTAGGTTGATTTTTAGAATTGTTTATTTTAATGTGTGTTTTTGCATGCACATTGATTGATTTGATTGGTCTTACGCTACACAAAGATAAATAACATATATTTTTCAATTAAGGACCTTACTGTGATTGTTATCAATTAAAATAAACAAAAATAGCATCTCAGCAAAGAGCAATTTCACAAGCAAGAATTTTGCCAGAACTGTCTTGGAGTGGTCTGAGTGGGGAGGGAAAAACAGAACATTTGCTGTTATTGCCAGAGGTTTGGAACTCTTTTTCCTATTGGTCTATTATTAACTAATTTACCGCATGGTGATGTCATCATGGATGGCCAGAACTCCAACCCACTAAAGAAGGCTGAAATTTCAGGCGATCTTTTCAAATAACTCTTACACTGAAAGAGTATTATCATCATTTCCACAATCTCACAGTACTATTCCAACCTTACAGTGTGGAAATATGTATAAAACACAGGAAATCCAGTTTTTTGACTGCCCTGGGCCTTTAACCACTAAAAGACCTGCTCAAGACCTAGTCATGTAACGGTGTACAAAAAATAAAAAAATAAAAAAATACTATTTTTTTTAAAAACAGTTGGGTGTCTGAAAGGAGCTGTTTTTGCAGGTAAATTCATTATGACCTCCATTAATTGACACTGCCCTCATTTTCATTCTGAACAGCCCCCATGGTTTTACAGTGACCTCTGATGTATTACCTCACCATCTCACTGGCACTGCTCAATTATATTAATATTTTAATGTGATTAAATCATCACATAACATAAAACAGATTAATGGCCAGTATTATCTCTCTCTACTCAGAACATCCAGTGTTCTGAATCTATTACTCTAGTAGACCAATAGATTCATTCTGTAATCATCCCATCTGTCTTTCTCCCCAGGCCCATTCCACTTCAAAATCTAAATGCATGCCATGTTACTCCTCCATTGGCTCTACTTCTGTACAGAGTACAGATTGGGGAAGTTATGTTTTTATTTTATTTTAAATTTTACCCCTTTTTCTCCCCAATTTCGTGGTATCCAATTGTTGTAGTAGCTACTATCTTGTCTCATCGCTCCAACTCCCGTACGGGCTCGGGAGAGACGAAGGTTGAAAGTCATGCGTCCTCCGATACACAACCCAACCAAGCCGCACTGCTTCTTAACACAGCGCGCATCCAACCTGGAAGCCAGCCGCACCAATGTGTCTGAGGAAACACCACGCACCTGGCAACCACAGGAGTCGCTGGTGCGCGATGAGATAAGGACATCCCTACCGACCAAGCCCTCCCTAACCCGGACGACGCTAGGCCAATTGTGCGTCGCCCCACGGACCTCCCGGTCGCGGACGGTTACGACAGAGCCTGGGCACGAACCCGTGGACTCTGATGGCACAGCTGGCGCTGCAGTACAGCGCCCTTAACCACTGCGCCACACGGGAGGCCCCTGGGGAAGTTGTTAGCTGAAACACAGTGGGGTACCATTGCTCAGGCATCCATGATGGAGTGTAAGCTAATTGTGTAATGGCAACTACTGTATGTCCCAATTAGACCCAACCCACAGGATGCTTTGTCCTAATGCATCCCAAATGGCACCCATAGGGCTCTGTTCTAAAGTAGTGCACTATATAGGTAATAGCGTGCTATTTGGGATGCATGCTACGTTCAATACAGATGGCTAGGGAGGGACCAGGTACCTTGTAGACTTTGGAAAAGAAGCCGCTACCGATGAGCTCGGCGGTGAAGTTCTCCCAGAACTCCAGCTTGCGGACGGCGGTGCGGAGCTTCTGCCAGCGGTCCACATGGTAGTATTTGTCAGAGGACTCGCCATAGAGCGTGGGGCTGGTGGGCTCCGAGGACACGTCCACATCACAGTCACACATCCTGGAGTGGGGAGTGATGTCTGCTATGGTACACAAACACACACGAACATGCAAGCACGCATGCACACACAAACACATGCACACGCACACATGCACACGCATGCACACACAAACACGCACACACACACAAACAAATGTTAGCCACACCCCTCCTCTGTGACAGATTACATTGAAAGAAGGGCTGTCCTTAAACAAAGAGTCTGCAAAAAAACCCAAATAACCCCATGCAGAAATAAAGTACAGCGGATGAAAGACAGAGCAGATTAGATCACAATAATTAAATCACACACTCGTTAACTAGATGGGAGGGAAAGTGCCTACCCTTCATGCCTCCTCTTTATGGAGTGAAACAAAGAGACAATAATGGTTCCCTAAAATAGAGAGGAGCAGGCCTGAGACTGTCCAGTGTAGCCTTCTCTAGTCAAGTGACTTGTTTTCCATCTTGGCTTATCATAAAAAGAAAGATGGAGAGGGGTTCTATTTATTTTAATGAGATGATATGAGTGGAACATGTAGCCCACACACAGGATGAGAGGGAGACATTTGGCAAATAAAATGTGTTATTGATTTATCTGTAGATGTATCTTTTATTAATTTGTAACCCGTTTTTTCCTCATAAGATTATGTTCCTCGATTGCATCATTTATAAATGTCAGAGTGTGATTCCATCTTTAAGGTTTTTAGGCCTTCTTTCACCAAGCCCTTATCAGACAAACACAAATGATTGGAATCGCCTGTCACAGGAAACTGTCGCTGAGAAGAGAACCTCTAACAGGAAGCTTGTGCAGCAAACCAAACCACACGGTCATTGTTTTTATAGCAGTAGGATAGGCACCTATGACGTGTGGCACAGACATGTGGTTTACAACATACATAACTGTCCACCGCTTACAACTGCAATGAATACGATGGAGAGACAGAGTGCTGGTTCCAAGCGCAAGTGTTTATTAGCAAGGGACCACAGGAAGAGGCAGGTAGCTGGGTCCAGGGGCAGGCAGAAGGTCATACACAGGGACGCCAAAAAGGTAACGGTACAGGCAGGGAAAAGGCTAATAACGTAGTCCGGGAGATCAGGCAAGGGGCTGACGACAGGAAATCTGATAGGCAAAAGTACAGGCAGGGAATAGGCAAGGTGTCGTTACTGAGGATGGCCAAAAACTACGATACACAGGAGGACTAATGCAGAAATAAAACAGAGCTCTGAATATAACGTGTAACAAAAACATCACAACTAAATAGTGTGTGTAAATTACATACAGGTGTGTGAACAGGTGATTGGGATCTGGAGAGTGAGCTGCATTCAGGGGGGGGTCGATGTGTTTGAGAGTGTGAGTTGGAAGCAGACAGTATTTTCTCTGTTGATTCAAACAAAGTTTATTGTACAAGCAATGTTCACCCACTGGACAATCACAAGCCTCTAAGCACGTCACTACATCTTAAAAGGTTCTTAACGTTCGGTATTAGTTTCCAGAAAAACAAACCCAGTCCTGACAATGACACCAGTGAACAGCACAGACTGACATGCTGACACAAGTGTGAATCAAAGCTAGCCCACGCACTCTTTTCAGCTCAACTGCACCGACTTACCCCAACTGGCTGTCAGAGAAAACACTTACAGTGCAGCCTTATGTCACTCACTGACAACCCATGGTATATCATAAAGACACCCTCCTCAATCACAGTTACTTTCACAGACACAGACATCCAGACTCTCATCCACCTCCCGTACGGCACCCTAGTCCCTATATCGTGCATTACTTTTGACCAGAGCCCTAATGTAGTGCACTATGTAGGGGATAGGATGCCATTTAGAACACTGTTTTGCATGAATACATGTTGGTAGATTAATCAGGCCATTGTGACAGGCCTCCTTAGTGTCACGTCGGTCTAAAAGGGTCGGGAGACAGGCGCAGGAATAGTTTTTTTTTTATTGACCCAAATTACAGTGCGCCGTGTAAAGGCACAGGACCAAACAAACACGTTTACAAAACACAGGGTTGAAACACAAACAAAAAAAGCGAGGAGTACCTCGAAGAAACACACAAGTGCACAATGATACCACACGGGACAAGACCCGTAATCATCGGCACAATACAAGCAGCACGGAAGCCAAAACAACACAACACAGGTACTCACGCGACAGACATTAGAACAAAAATCGACAGTCTAATAGTGGACCAAAGGGCACATTTATACAATTACTAATCAATGGGAATGGGGACCAGGTGTGCGTAATGACACAGCTCCGGAGGGATCCATGACACTTAGCATCAGTTTGCTTGCGCTTCACGTTAATTGAGAGTGAATCTCGGTGTGCAAACAACAAATCTCTGTCTCTAAACGGAATTTCATAATGTTTGGATTCAATTTGTGTTTACAAATCTGTATTCTTTGGGTTGGTCTATTTTTAGCTTCTTACAAAGTGCTTTGTTACTGAGCCAAGAGTTGCAAAAAAAGGAAGACACTTGTTAGTGGGTGTCCTAAATAGCTCCCTATTCGCTATAGACTACTTTAGATCAGGGCCTTCGTTAAAGTGATCTCCTGTGGAAAGGCCTGTTATCACACGAAACGAGTTTGACCTTTGACTAAGTGTCCGACAGCAGAGACCTTTATGAGAAACACCACCAGTGGGACCGCCCTACTGACGTCCCACCTACAGATAAGGAATGTGAGTTATGAGACTTTAACAGTGAGATCAGTCCACACCAGGGTGAGGCTGTCCCTCAGGGGAACGACTCTCTTTCTGAGGAAGTTCCCGCAGATCTGACTGCTTTCTCAGTTCAGGGCAGAGAGAGCGGGACAGTGTTTCTAGTGAATACGCTGTGTGATAAATGTGGCCATCGAGAGAGAAATAGAGTCAGAGGCATCTGAACGAAACCCTTCAGCGAAGCCATTTCCGGACTGAGAGAAAATCACGTCAACGGGGTGATGTCTGAAGGGATTACGCCGCCTTCGCACAGACGTGCAACCGACATGAGTCCCACGACAGAGATTCTGATACGATCCCTGACACTTTCGAGCTGCAACCTTTCACACACAAAGAAAGGGGCTCTGCCACAGGAGCCCCGGTGCTTCCTGTGTACGTCTGCAGTTCTGTGATCAACACAGAAACAGCATGGAAGGATCATGTTGTCTGTCTCTACAGCTGATCAATAGGTCTGAAACATACAGGCCCCAGCCAGACCACACATACCTGTGGCGCTGACTGTGCTCAGTATCAACCATAAGTCACCGCACATAGGTGGAACATGCCAAAGCCACTGTCCTTTTGCATTTAAAATGTATGTGTGTGCCATACATGGCGGTCTGTCTGAGGTTGTCTCTACGTTTGGGTTCCTGTTGAGCCTGTAGCTAATGGCCCGAGAGTCCAAACCAAGGCATAACTCAAAATGAAATGCTTTCTAGAGAAATACAGAGCGAGAGAGAAGAAAGAAAGAAAGAAAGAAAGAAAGAAAACTGAGAAATGTATACTTTCATTGAGAACATTTCTGCCATGAATAAGGTAGATAGTTGTATCAGTGTTGCAGCTCCTCTGTATCTTACACAATGTATTTCCTCAGAAAAATCCCATCGTATGTTCTTGTTATATCATTGTGTGGTCATGTGGGTGGGGACCTCTAGTATCTCGCATTAACCCACTATTGGACTAGATCTCAGTACGAGCAGCCTAAAGCAAAGACCAGAGATTTGCCTGGAAATCTTAACTACCAGTCAATCACATTTATTTCAGATAGCCCCTTTTTACATCAGCAGTTTGCACAAACTGACAGGCCTATTGACACCCATTTCCTCTGTAAACAAAAAAAATACAATGTTAATTAAGTGTGGAACAATGAGTGTACACTGTGCACAGTGCTTACTTCGCTATAATCCCCTGAAACTCAAACTAATTCCCAGTGCCTAATCAAATGTACTAGGATTATGAAAATAAATAATCAAATAAAAAGTTGTGATGCAGAACTGGGTTCCGTCTCAAATGGCATCCTATTCACTATGTAGTGCACTACTTTTTGACTAGGGTCCGTAGAGGCGTCTGGTCAAAAGTAGTGCACTTTTTAGGGGAAAGGGTTCAGTGAGGATCTCTGAATGATCCAATGTTGACCGAAATGACTAATGATGATAAATACAATCCACCTGTGTGTAATCAATTCTCTGTATAAATGCACCTGCACTGTGATAGTCTCAGAGGTCCGTTAAAAGCGCAGAGAGCATCATGAGGAACAAGGAACACACCAGGCATGTCCGAGATACTGTTGTGAAGAATTTTAAAGCCGGATTTGGATACAAAAACATTTCCCAAGCTTTAAACATCCCAAGGAGCACTGTGCAAGCGATAATATTGAAATGCAAGGAGTATCAGACCACTGCAAATCTACCAAGACCTGGCCGTCCCTCTAAACTTTCAGCTCATACAAGGAGAAGACTGATCAGAGATGCAGCCAAGAGGCCCATGATCACTCTGGATGAACTGCAGAGATCTACAGCTGAGGTGGGAGACTCTGTCCATAGGACAACAATCAGTCATATATTGCACAAATCTGGCCTTTATGGAAGAGTGGCAAGAAGAAAGCCATTTCTTAAAGATATCCATAAAAAGTGTCGTTTAAAGTTTGCCACAAGCCACCTGGGAGACACACCAAACATGTGGAAGAAGGTGCTCTGGTCAGATGAAACCAAAATTGAACTTTTTGGCAACAATGGAAAACGTTATGTTTGGCGTAAAAGCAACACAGCTCATCACCCTGAACACACCATCCCCACTGTCAAACATGGTGGTGGCAGCATCATGGTTTGGGCCTGCTTTTCTTCAGCAGGGACAGGGAAGATGGTTAAAATTGATGGGAAGATGGATGGAGCCAAATACAGGACCATTCTGGAAGAAAACCTGATGGAGTCTGCAAAAGACCTGAGACTGGGACAGAGATTTGTCTTCCAACAAGACAATGATCCAAAACATAAAGCAAAATCTACAATGGAATGGTTCAAAAATAAACATATCCAGGTGTTAGAATGGCCAAGTCAAAGTCCAGACCGGAATCCAATCGAGAATCTGTGGAAAGAACTGAAAACTGCTGTTCACAAATGCTCTCCATCCAACCTCACTGAGCTCGAGCTGTTTTGCAAGGAGGAATGGGAAAAAATGTCAGTCTCTCGATGTGCAAAACTGATAGAGACATACCCCAAGCGACTTACAGCTGTAATCGCAGCAAAAGGTGGCGCTACAAAGTATTAACTTAAGGGGGCTGAATAATTTTGCACGCCCAATTTTTCAGTTTTTGATTTGTTCAAAAAGTTTGAAATATCCAATAAATGTCATTCCACTTCATGATTGTGTCCCACTTGTTGTTGATTCTTCACAAAAAAATACAGATTTATATCTTTATGTTTGAAGCCTGAAATGTGGCAAAAGGTCGCAAAGTTCAAGGGGGCCGAATACTTTCGCAAGGCACTGTACTGGCCCATGTTGACTCCAGTGCTTCCCACAGTTGTCAAGTTGGCTGGATGTCCTTTGGGTGGTGGACCATTCTTGATATAAATGGGAAACTGTTGAGCGTGGAAAAACCCAGAGGCGTTGCAGTTCTTGACAGAAACCGTTGCGCCTGGCACCTACTACCGTACCCCGTTCAAAGGCACCTACTACCGTACCCCGTTCAAAGGCACTTACATCTTTTGTCTTGCCCATTCACCCTCTGAATGGCACGCATACACAGTCCATGTCTCAATTGTCTCAAGGCTTAAAAATCCTTCTTTAACATGTCGCCCCCCCTTCATCTACACTGATTGAAGTGGATTTAACAAGTGACATCAATAAGGGATCGTAGCTTTCACCTGGATTCACCCGGTCATTCTATGTCATGGAAAGAGCAGGTGTTCTTAATGTTTTGTACTCTCAGTGCAACTTTGCTTAGATGCTATAGGATAAAAATATATATATTACAATTGAGTTATATATACAGCATAGGCAGAGAAGAAATCGTATAAAAGGCACCCTTACTTTGAGAATGAAGCCTTGTTTACAAATGATACTGATGCAGACAGTGCAGGCCCACAACACACTGTAGTTGTCAACAGTTGTGGAAACGCTGGCTTTGCTCATCATGGATCAATTGTGCACTAAATGCTTTCCGGTAGCATAATGACTTTTGAGAACAACACAGCATTGTGGGACGGGAGGGAGTAGGATGATGTACAGTATGGGAGGTCACACAAAATGTCAGCAGGACACAATGTAGCTCTGTCCCTCTCCAACTTGTGTATGTCCTAAACGGCACTCTATTCCCTAATAGTGCACTACTTTTGACCAGGTCATTCATAGGGCTCTGGTCAAAAGTAGTGCGCTATATAGGGAACAGAGTGCCATTTCAGACACAGCTTTGTCCTGTCTCCTACCGTGCAGTGGTCAAACAACCAACTGGATCTAGGGTTTGTTTAGGAGTTGACATTTAGTGAGGGAGGAAGTATTAGGAACGTTGGGAGGGTAAAGAACAGCCTTGGACGGGAGACGCTTATAGGAAGGAACAACATCATTTGCAAGTCCTCTCAGGTGAGGGAAGAGTGGCGTGTCAGTGGGAATAAACGAAAAAAACTCATAGAAATAGTTTTGGGTGTTTAAATACACCACCTGATATATATAATTACATACATAATATAGTGCACAAGTAGTGTTGCCATTTGGGATGACAACAGACGTACAGAAACCTGAGGTTATCCCCATGCATCCTTCCCTATGTAACATACACTGTGACATCTGTGTGTGAGCTTAAGGCTAAGAAGTTAAAAGGGCAGAACATACACGTTGTAAGTCAGTCTGCCTACTTGCCCAGTAATATGGAAATCCTGGTTCAGAGGAGGACAGACTAAAAAGCCTCAACCCCTCTGATTACATCATCATAAACAGCAACAAACCCAGAGAGAGGAGAGGGATTTATGCCAGCCCCTCCCTCCTCTGAGTCCCCTCTCCTGACTCCTCCGGCCTCTCTATTTCTCTCTCCCTCCCCTCCCCTTGCCATCCCCTCCCCTCTGCTCCAAAGTACTAACCCCCACCACAGACAGGCTTCACGGGAACCAGACCATTTGTTTCTACGCTGGTCAGATGGCAAACAGAAACAGAAAAAGGCCCTGCACAGTCTCCATGGCTTCTGTGAAAAAGTATGAAAAATGTACGCAATTACTACTGTAAGTCACTCTGGATAAGAGCGTCTGCTAGATTACTAAAATGCCAAATGTTCTGTAAACATCCACTTCACAACCACTTTAACAGAAAATGACAATTTCCAGCAAGTCTTCAGGGCACGTATTCATAAAGTGTCTCAGGGTAAGAATGCTCTGGTCAAGGATCAAGTCAGCATGTTTAATTACCGGTATAATGACTGGACAAGGGGACCTGATCCTAAATCAGCACTTCTACTCTGGTATGGCCCCAAGGGCTATTTTAGATGCTCGAGTCTCTAACGTGCCAGTACATCACTCTCGTAACATTTATTCACCTGAGGCCTCATTTATAATAATGTTCTTAGATTTATACTTGAACTTAGTCGTAAGATCATTTCCACGTCAAAGTAAGGTTATTATAAATAACTACCTATACGTGGTTTTCTGCATAAGTCATACATAAGATCAAAATTGATGGAGTCTGTTTAGAGAATGAGTCTCTGATCTCCAGGAGGATAGATGTATACAAGTAACAGGGTAACGGGACACTTTCCTGACTCAACACCTCTGAAAAAGGTTAGGATATGCAGAGGAAAGGAGTTTCTATATTAGGACAATGCACCCTACTCCTTATGGGCTCTGGTTAAAAGTAGTGCACTAGGGAATAGGGTTCCATTTGAGACACACATTAGTCACACAATATGAGAGACTCAATGTCTAAACAAGGACACAGGGTGAGAAACTGAAGCTCCTTGCACATGCGCTATAATCATAAACGCTGCAAAGCAGGCACAATATTCGATTTAACTGATCATTTAGGATATAAAACAGTTGTTTAACGCTTCGTTTACACCCTGTGCTAACATGTGAGTTTCGTGATCTGAGCAATATGATCCAGTCACTATTTGATCAAGGATTGTCGAGTCTACACATTGCATTAAAATGTGTCTCATCCGTCCACTGTGTCCACATTGTGACCAGATCAACTGGTCTGCAAATGATTTGAAAGATTATTTCAAAATAATATGAATGTATTTATTTTGAGACAATTACTGATGCCATGAGTCAATGGTGCTACCTGTCAATGATTTTAGAGGCCGGTATAATGATGACCCTCCAGATCTGTTTACACAGTTTACACTTGGTTGATATCCAGGCACAATGCATGCTGGCTACCTCTGGAGCTGGTGAGGAAGATCTGATCACAATCAGATCACAATGTGTCTTTTATTTGTCTACACCTGTCTAAAAATGTGGCACAATCAGAATGTGGACAAGATCAGGACAACGGGTACATGTTAGCACCAGGTATAAACAGGGCTTAAAGGGTATTATGTCTAAGGAAGTATCTATCAGACTCATAGGCATATGGTTAGGAGTAAAAACAGGCCTTAGGATACAAATTCAAAGCACGACTTCTGCAAAGCTGTGAAACGTTCCTATATTATACATAGTTGTCATGGGAGAATCATAGGATATGACGGCAGGGGATTTCCATTTGCAAGGGAAAATAGAAGGGCTAAGAAAAGAATTGTAGTTGTTACAGTACTTACTCAATTGATTTAATAAGCTATTCATATGCATCTTGAGGATGGGTGAAAATGCACTGGCTGTCAGTCAATACAATACCCAAGCCAGCTGGGCAGAAGCTATAGTCCTTATCCAGAAGCTGGGGGAAAACCACATACATGCAACAATGAGCACACACAGACCCAGGACTGTTACTGTACAGTGACAAACATTAGGCTTTTCTTTCGTGCAGGCAACATTTAGAGGCAGACATAAACATGAATTCAATAGGCAACCTGTTTCATTCACTTATTTTGACATTTTTAAGTAATTAATTATTTAAAGCTAAAGTCTAGGTATGTTATTTTTATGAAATACATCAAATATTGAAACACAATGGCATTGCACATCTCACTATTAATATCCTCACTATGATGAGGTTGTAATGTAAGGTTGCTATTTTCATTTTCATGTCCAAATCATCCTAAAGTATCAAAACATGACTGTGTAACTCAATGAATTTACGTATAGATGATTTAGATATGATTTGGAAAATGCTAATTTAGGGACCATTGATTGCATTAATATCTTTCTAAACAAGTGTATAATTTATCTTTAGGCTCCCTAATGGTATGTAATCGGTGCTTTCAGTATTAACTCCCTTTAGCTTTTTTCCACATGTTGTTATGTTACAAAGTAGAATTAAAATAGATTTCTTAGCTCTATTCCATTTCTTTTTATCCTTAAAAACTCCCTAGTCCTTAACGATGACAAGCATGCCCATAACATGATGCAGCCACCACCATGCTTGAAAATGTGAAGAGTGGTACTCAGTGATGTGTTGTGTTGGATTTGCTGCAAATACAACACTTTGAAAAAGTGAAAAACATTATATTCACAATTTTTTCCTTATTGCAAACAGGATGTTTTGGAATATTTTTATTCTGTTCAGATTTCCTTCTTTTCAGTCTGTAATTTATGTTAGTATTGTGGAGTAACTACAATGTAGTTGATCAATCCTCAGTTATCTCCGATCAAAGTCATTAAACTCTGTAACTGTTTTAAATCACCATTGGCCTCATGGTGAAATCTCTGAGCAGTTTCCTTCCTCTCCGGCAACTGAGTTAGGAAGGGGGCCTGTATCTTTAGAGTGACTGGGTGTATTGATACACAGTCCAAAGTTTCATTAATAACTGCACCATTTAAAAAATGTATTTAACCTTTATTTAACTAGGCAAGTCAGTTAAGAACAAATTATTATTTACAATGACAGCCTAGGAACAGTGGGTTAACTGCATTGTTCAGGGGAGAACAACAGATGTTTACCTTGTCAGCTCTGGGATTCGATCGAGCAACCTTTCGGTTACTGGCCCAATGCTCTTACCACTAGGCTACCTGCCGACCCCCCACCATGCTCAGAGGGATATTCAATGTATGCTTTTGATTTTTTTTTTTGATTAATCTACCAATAGGTGCCCTTCTTTGCGAACTATTGTAAAATCTCCCTAGTCTTTGTGGTTGAACATGTGCTTGAATGTACTGCTCGACAGAGCAGATAATTGTATGTGTAAGGTACAGAGATATGGTAATCATCTAAAAATCATGTTCTACTATGCCAACATATGGAATTGTTTTAAAATGGTCATACCATGGATCATTTAACTATTTGATTTGGATTTTTAGGACCCCTTTAGATATATAACAACATATTCACTAATTATTTGATAAAATATTGAATTTGGCCTTTCCTACTGTAGCCCATAACAATAGATTGAATAACACATTCCTAAACGGCAAAAGAATGCAGTCCAAAAAAATAAATCATGAGGAATAAAGTTTTGCAAGTGTCTGTCCTGCATCTATGAGATCTAGGAAATATTTTTCGGGTGACACATATTTAACCCCTTATTTTGTTGGCATAAAACTACCTCCATATTTCCATTAATTTGGAAATATGAGTCCCGTGACATTTGTAAAGGTCATAGAGCAAAACGGAGTACACCATCGTGTTCGCGAGAGTCTCATCTTCCCATAGGAAACTGTTCGGATGCTACAGACGTTTTCCTGAGAAGACCAATTTCTGAGATGTCTCCTGGTCTGACAAACAGTTCTGTAGCTCTGCCACTTTCCACCGCAGATGTGGTGGATTGAGGCGCAAGCCATGCAAATGCATATATTTTGATGGGGACTTTTAATATTATGTTCATTATATTGACGCACAGGACCGTCTATAGACTCTTAATGAACCACTACTATTGTATACCGAGTGAGTGCACGCAACTTACTATGTGACTTGTTAAGCACACTCCTGAACTTATTTAGGCTTGCCCTAACAAAAGGGTTAAATAGTTATTGACTGATTACATTTCAGCTTTTCTAAAAACATAATTCCACTTTTACATTATGGGAGTATTGTGTGTAGATCAGTGACACAACATCTCAATTGAATCCATTTTAAATTCAGGCTTTAACACAACAAAATGTGGAGTGTATAGATCTGACTTAATTAGCTTATATACTTTATATATAAATATAACCTTTTCTAAATGCCAAAATACTAGATACATTTACCTTAAAATCGTTTTGTTGGAGTGACTTAAAAAAAATGTAGATGACAACGATTACATTTTTAGTTGAGTTAGAGTTGTGGCAGTCAGAGGAAAGTGTTAGGAAATATTGGTGACATAAGGTGGGTTTCTATGAGAATTGCAGGGGGGTTACCCAGAGGGCTAGTTGCCCCAAACTACCCTATCTAATAAAATATTACAATTAAAAGCAGGATTACAAAAGCAAAGTACAGCAGGCTATATGACAAATCTTTAAAAAATGAGATTAGATTTTTGAATAGGAGCCAGCCATTTGCCCAGTCATCATCGAGGCTATTTTCTATGCCTTAGTGGTATGCAGCCTAATCTTCAACTATTCAATCAATGAATGATTAGTTGTTTTAAGAAAAACAAGAGCAACTTTAGGCTACAACTCCATCCTTTGATACATCTATTTACGACATACACATACTTAATCGGTATAAATTCTAGCCTACTTACATGGTTATAACAGTCCACTTCGTTTATAAAGGCAAGTAAATGTGATCTCCCAGAAATGTCTTGATTTTATTCTACACAGGATATACTATATTGGGCACCGAATTCTGGGCGCGCTTCACTGTTTCCGTGTAGGGTGTGCGGATCTTCAGTCTCCAACCAACGCACTCGCGTCATGCAAGGTTCACAGTCTGAAAGCGGTATGGCGACGGGGGGTGAAACAAACTCGATGAAATACATGTTTGATGGTTTGTCTTAGGATCCAACTTCCATTACGTCGGTTGATATGGCTCAACTCAGTCTCCACCCACTCTACAATAAGAGGCGTGAAACTACATTATGAAATCAGTTACAATATATATATATTTTTTTTTTTGACTTCTGTGGCCAATTCAGATTTAGGAAATGTATACCTTTCCTGTGCAGCCTTTCCTATGCACTTCTCAGTAGTTGGTATTCAAACTTACAGTAGGCTACCGTATGCAGCTGCATATTGGGCTTTGCAGCGTGGTTCCCTTTTGCGCGCTGAATACATTTTGTTCAACCACTGAAAACCCACCCACTTGCTAGCCAACAAATGTTCACATGGAGTATTCATTCAACAGGGGTTTCAGAACATTTACTGTATCTAAAGCTATCCCTTTAAATTTGGTGTACCTTTAATTAGAATTTTCTTGACACACTAAATTACACTATATATACATAAGTATGTGGACACCCATTCAAATTACAGAATTTGGCTATTACAGCCAGACCCGTTGCTGACAGGTGTATAAAATCGAGCACACAGCCATGCAATCTTCAAAGACAAACATTGGCAGATGAATGGCTTTACTGAAGAGCTCAGTGACTTTCAACGTGGCACTTTCATAGGATGCCACCTTTCCAACAAGTCAGTTCGTCAAATTTCTGTCATGCTAGAGTTGCCCCGGTCAACTGTATGTGCTGTTAATGTGAAGTGGAAACATCTAGGAGCAACAATGGCTCAGCCTCGAAGTGGTAGGCCACACAAGCTCACAGAATGGGACCACCGAGTTCTGAAGCACGTAGCATGTAAAAATCGACTGTCCTAGGTTCGAACACTAACTACCGAGTTCCAAACTGCCTCTGGAAGCGCTGTTAGCCCAATAACTGTTCGTTGGGAGCTTAATGAGATGGGATTCCATGACCGAGCAGCCGCACACAAGCCTTAGGTCACCATGTGCAATGCCAAGCGTCGGTTAGAGTAGTGTAAAGCTCGTCATCATTGAACTCTGGAGCAGTGGAAGTGCGTTCTCTGGAGTGATGAATCAAGCTTCACAATCTGGCAGTCCAACGGACAAATCTGGGATTGGCAGATGCCAGGAGAACACTACCTGCCCGAATGCATAGTGCCAACTGTAAAGTTTGGTGGAGAAGGAATAATGGTCTGGGGTTGTTTTTCATGGTTCGGGCTAAGCCCCTTATTTCTAGTAAAGGGAAATAGGAACAATACAGCATACAGTGACATTCTAGATGATTCTGTGCTTTCAACTTTGTGACAACAGTTTGGGGAAGGCCCATTCCTGTTTCAGCATGACAATGCCACCGTGTACAAAGCGAGGTCCACACATAAATGGTTTGTTCGTGATCGGTGTGGAAGAACTTGACTGGTCTGCACAGAGCCCTGATCTCAACCCCATCGAATACCTTTGGGATAATTTGGAATGCTGACTGCCAGCCATGCCTAATCGCCCAAAATTAGTACCCGACCTCACTAATGCTCTTGTGGCTGAATGGAAGCAAGTCCCCGCAGCAATGTTCCAACATCTAGTGGAAAGTCTTCCCAGATAAGTGGAGGATGTTAAAGCAGAAAAGGGAGACCAATTACATATTCATGCCCATGATTTTGGAAAAACATGTTCGACAAGCAGGTGTCCACATACTTTAGGTAATGTAGTGTATGGAACGGTTCAGAATATTAGGGATCAATGAACGAAATCCATGTAAATATATGCATATTCATCTCCTTCCAGCACCAATATATAGATAAAAAAAATACTCTAATCTTGTATATTGTTTAGGGTTAGGAAAGTATTTTGGTAAAGTTTTCAAACAGGTTTGGAAAGCCTTTAACGCACAAAATTAGGGGTAGAGGCTGTGACCAGAAATCAGCCTTGGCATTTCTAACCCACCTGCAAAACATATTCCTTGTGGCCCCCATTATTAGCCAGATAATGATCATTTTGCATAATAAAAACAAGTTAGATAGGCCCACTAGGATTACAAATGGACCAGCCCTTGCACAAAATATATTGTTGAATCAAAAATACAGTGGTTTCATTTATCCCGAAAGTTCCATAATCAATTGTTCCATCCATGAAATATTGTAAGGGGAGAAAAGTGTACAGTAAGGGTTGAATAGTAGTCCTATAACTCTAACCTGATAACCCTCACTAATCATGAAACTGTGATGACAATGGTCCAGTTGTCATGAACCGTGTGTCAGGGTCCAGGTTTAAACTGCTAAGTCTGGTGTGCGTTCCATAATGATTAAAATCGGATACATTAATGCACAACTTGTAATACCCTAGCCTTATATGATCCACTTTTGCTCGCGATCCTCAGGAACAACCACATGAACGTGACAGGGGAAAGAAAGGTAACCTAACGATGGAATGATGCAAAATGTAAGGAGACTAACAAATAAAGTTAGTGACAATTATAAATGTACGTGAGTATAACTGAGCGTGGCTACCAATAGTGGCTAATATTTAATACTACAATTTGTAAAAGAAATACAGTGAAAAGTCTGGGCATATAATTAAAACCTTCTAGAAATAATCAACTCCGTTGGTTTCCCGGTATACCACCTTCATGGCTTCAGAAGCCTATAGTCTGGGTCTCCACATTTCATCCCGAACTTCACTGTGGAAAAGTGTTGATATGCCTCCGTTTGCTGCCATATGACTGGTTTCACATGTCTCCAGCGATCAAAAGGTAAAATATATATAAAATAATTGTAATTGATACTTACTGTTTTACTCTTATCAATTTATAAAGTATAGTGCATGGAGAATGGTGTTATTTCGTAAATGTTTTTTTATTTTAGCCCCTTTTTCTCCCCAATTGTTCGATGTTGGCTCATCGTTGCAACTCCCCAACGAGCTCGAGAGAGAGAGAGAGAGAGAGAGAGAGAGAGGCGAAGGTGGTCATGCGCCCCCCGAAACATGACCCGCCTAACGCCCAGAAGCCAGCCGCACCAACGTGTCAGAGGAAACACCGTTCATCTGGCATCCGGGGTCAGCCGCCAGGCACTCGGCCCACCACAAGGAGTCGCTAGAGCACAATGAGCCAAGTAAAACCCCACCCGCCAAACCCTCCCCTAACCCGGACGACACTGGGCCAATTGTGCGCCATCCTATGGGACTTCCGACCACGGCCGGTTGTGGCACAGCCCGGGATATGAACCCGGGACTGTAGTAAAACCTCTAACACTACTACATGCAATGCAGTTGCACCGCTGCGCCACTCAGGAGCCGGAATGGTGTTATTTCTATTTGGGAAAGAATGAAGTATAATATACCTTTATGTTGTTCCACTTGGAAGTGACAGGTTGCTCTACGTTATTCAACCTTTCATCGCGTTAAGGTGGTGGAATTATGAGGGAATTAAATCAAGGTCAGAATACGGTGTATCTGTAGACACACCTCCACCACGCCTTCATTTATATGATATCCACTGGCAATGAATAGCGGGTGAATAGCATGCTATTCTCATGCTTAAGTTCAAGGTCAGAATACACAGAGAGAAAAGTTAATACAAGGGAATTAAGTTCCATTTACACGTGTTTAGCCCGGGTCAGAATACCCCCCATAACACAATATAATAATCTGTAAAATGATGCAGTATTGGAGACATAGGCAGTATTGGAGACATAGACATTATTCTAGCTAAGTCTTTACTATATAATCATTGTAAACAGTATTTTCATAGACAGTCACTGTAACTAAACTCACAGATATTATATGAACCAGCTATATTTCTTGGAACATTTTGATGTCAAACAGAGTTTGCGTGATGGTAACATTGGAGCCGGGAAAGCGGAACATGGTTGTTTTGCAGGCTTGAGTGCACCAGTCTAAGCATAAACTCGCTCTGAAAGTGTGGGAACCAAATAAACACAAAAGAGGTAAAGTAGCGTAAAGAAGAAAGGCTGGAACTTGCTGTTTGTCACTGTCTCATGGAGCTATGGTTAGTGTGACTGGTCCTACAGCCTGACTGTTAGTCAACCATCTGCTGCAGGCTGGCTGAGAGAAGCGGGCTGCCGACTCTAATGTTCATGAATCATCAGCCTATTTTTGATCCCCCTCACTAACAAATCCCTCTTCTGCTGCAGGGAGATTCTATCATTATATCATCATTTTACCATCCACCCACCCTGTGATTACACAGCATCTGAGGACATCTTCATTCCTCTGTTAACTTGACTATTTTCCCACAGCAATTATGTAACAGTCACCACCAACAAACACTTCATTATGATGATATGGATTACTATACTAGAACATCAAATAACTAAATAAAGTCATAAATATAAACATTTTCCTCAGTTAGATTACATTGCATTAAGGATAGTCAGGTGAACTTAGAGTATGGTCTACTTGTTCAATGACACTATTCAGTGCAGAGGATAAAAATGCATTGAACATAATATGGAATACATTTTCTGAGGTCGTAAGTTGGACAGATTCAATATGTTCTATGATCAGAAGGCACTTCAATAGACATGATTAAATAACATATGTGACTTGTAATGATACTCTGGCCATGACACCACACACCATTGCACTGTGACACTGATTTGTTCTCTTCCATGTCATTATAATAGGATAGTGGGTGAACTATGCCACCAGCTGTTTATCAAGTGTAACTGCAGAGCTTTGCTTACCTTTGGAATGATTACATCTCATTTTATGTCAACCTCTTTAGTATTAGAGGTCGATAATAAACCTTTCACCTAATTGTAGCTTATAATTTTGCCAACAAACACCAGTCAAGATCAAGATATTGTGTATGACATCAAAGAACATTGCCTCCACTAGTTGTAATGTCAGAGAAAACCAGTGGTGGAAAGTACTTAAGTAAAAATACTTCTAAGTACTACTTATTAAGTCGTTTTTTGGGGTATCATTACTATCTATATTTTTTTTACAACTTTTACTTCACTACATTCCTAAAGAAAATAATGTACTTTTTACTTCATGAATTTTCCCTGATACCCAAAAGTACTTGTTACATTTTGAATGCCTAGCAGGACAGGAACACGGTTAAATTCCCGCACTTATCAAGAGAACAAGCGGTCATCCCTACTGCCTCTCATCTGGCTGACTCACTAAACAGAAATGCAAAATTTGTAAACTATATCTGAGTGTTGGAGTGTGCCCCTGGCGATCTGTACATTTGAAAAACAAGAAAAATGGAGCCGTCTGCTTTGCTTAATATAAGGAATTAGAAATTATTTATACTTTTACTTTGAATACTTAAGTATATTTAGAACCAAATACTTTTAGACTTTTACTCAAGGAGCACAATTGGATACTTTTTCCACCACTGGAGAAAACAAAGAAACATACACATTAATTTGAGGGCTTGTTATATTTTAGTGCCTCAGAAAGACTGGATTGAGACATCAGCAGGTGAGATGGCTTTTCTGAAAGTCACCCCAAATGTCCAGCAGCTCATGTGGTTTAAATCCAGTGACAATGACCCGCGTGGCATACGTACACGTCTCATAATCCAACCGATTGATCTCAAACAAGTTCCTGGGAGGAAGCAGTGTTTGAGAGTACACAGGCCGGACCCCTAGAACCCGGAGACACAACCCCACATAGACATCCTCCAGGGGGATGGGTCTCACAAACCTGGATGCCCATGAGATCCTGTTGGCCAGGTCAATAGAGAAGACATACCCTGCTCCAGAGACATATGGGGGGAACGTGTCTTCGGGGTAAATGTCCTCAGACAGATGCCACTTGCTCTTCCTATCCCTACGAGGCCTGCCGTCACTGATGACTGAGCCTGTGATGTACTTATGCCTGAGAGGGCCATCTTCAACTAACAGCTTATTGACCAGGTAGAACACGTTGACGAAAATGTCTGTGTCCACCTTCATCGCATAAGAGGCACCCTGACAGTGGGTGGCGAGCCAGTTCATGATCATCATGGACTTGATGGTCAGGTTCTGGTAGCTGTCCAGGAAATCCATTTGGATGATGTCAGCGTGTTCTTTGCTCTCCTTCTCCAGGTCCTGTTGAATGTGGGAGCTTTGTTCCTCCGCGGGCAAGCCCACATAGAACAGAGTGAGGATATCCACATTAGAGATGAGGCCTGGTCTGCCCCATGTCTTTCTGATAGCATCCCTGGACAACCCATCAGAGGGTGCCACTGGAACCATTAGCACCAGAAATGGGCTTCTTTCCTTACACACAGACACATGGTTGAGAACGTATTTGTAGGTCTCTGGGGAAATCACCTTGTAAAGTTCCTGAGACAGAGGACTTGGTGTTGATAAATCCGTCTTTGGCTGAGCTTTTTTGTTCAGTAAGATTTTAACAACAACTATGAGTACACCTGCAATGATAAAATACTTCACTAACCTCCAGTAAGACGTTTTAAGCATTGCAAAGTAATCATATACAATCGGTATCTCGAGTGTATCTGATTTTAATTCCTAAACATATTAATTCCTAGGTCACTGTTTTTGTATTCGCGAAGCACCAAAAGAAAAGCATGTGGCGGTGGCGACAACATCAAGCTTGCATCATTTCCTTGCTACGATTTCATGTTCCCACTCCCAGGCCAAAGAGCAACCAGGAAAATAGTTTCCGTCTGACTCAGAGCTCCTTAAAAGCCCTGACTACTAAACAGCATACGGGTCATACTGGAATGGCCGGTGGTGGTGATTACTACCGGTTTTCACCACTGGTGGTTTGTTTACATAGTGAGTTACGATAACTAATGTAGCAGATTAGGTTAATAAGTTTACGGTTAGGAAACGGGTTAGTTACAACGCCACAGCTGTCAACAACTGTTATCACCGAAGTGACAACTAGATGGCGCTATGCGGGTAGCCACAACCGTACAAACTATCAGTCTCCGCAAACCATCAGTATCATAACAGCGGTGCTTTGTCGCGCTAGTGCCCCCTTCACGTGGCATTGATCAATACATGTGATCGATAGACCTTCATGTGTAGGCCACCTGTCATACAAATACAATCTCATTATAAATAAGAGGCGTGCATTCTTAATACTATAAATAGCCCCCAAAATAGGCTTTATAGAGACTCTATGGCTCCTTCCCATGGGTGCGTCGAAGAGCTATTGACGAGCCAACACCAAATATCAAAGGTAAAAACTCGCACAAGTGTTTTGCTTTAGACAAGATTGAAGACTCGTCATTTTTAAACAAACTTTGTTTTATTGTAATACGTGTTACAGAGAAACACCTGTTGTTCACCCAGTTATAATCCCCCAAAAATGTTAAACCACAGAAGCACAGAAGCACGTTTCATTACACAGGTATTCAAGGGACGGGGGTCAGTGGTTTCGTCTCCAGGCATGGGGAGGGGGAGGGGGGACAAAACAGAATGAGAACAACTTCTCTTGAGTTCATTTTGGTGTGCCCAAATATATGTTCATCAGCAAAGTGAACACTGTGACCTTACAATGTCAATTGGAATTTGCCATTTGACCTCTTTTCAGCATCAATATATTTTGTATTTCAACACAATATTCCCCTCTGACTTGTTGCACACATATATGTATCCATATATGTATTTCACATTTAGCAAAAAATGTAACAATCACCCCCCATTTCATTATATATTGAATAATAGGTCCCGCCTTGGATTTTATAAAGGAAATAAAAACAAATCAAACACATTGACTTTTCCCTCTGGATCCTGTAGCTAATGCATGATAGCTGGAGGAACAAATAGTACAAGCTCAGGTAAATGTGTCAGAAACAATTGCACAAGCACTTGCATGGCCCACACAATCAATGGAAACACATCATGTCATCCACATATGTCTGTGTGGGATGCAGCAGATGATCTATGTTCAGAATGTCATTTCTTTTCCGCCCGTGTCATTTCAGATGACAGTTTGCAGGTTGAGGTGAAGAAGGGACGTCGGGAAAGATATAAAGGGACAAAAGGATGAGTCACACATAGACTGATGAACGACAAGATAGGACTTTCTCTGGGATCTCTCTCCATTTTACACATGACATTTAATTAAACATCTTAACGAGTCGTGCGGTTCATGAAGAACATCCGTTTTTTGATCAATTCATCTCACTTCAATCCAGGAGATCAATAACATCACTTCAATCCGGATGATGGAATCGAATGTAGATACGGAACAGTATGTGCTTTTATTGGGTGTTGTGTTATTCAAAGAATAGAATGTATATAATCCAGTCTAGAGGTTATCAGTATTATTGAAGAGGCCCAGACACTAAAACAAGACCACATGTATGTAGACAGCCATGCCCTCTCTGCGAACACCCTAATGAACCAGCTACTGTGGCTGGAGGAGATGGACACACTGTAGAGGCAGAAAACATCAGTATTCTACATGTTAATGTGCCATGCCATACCAGACTCAAATGCACCCCTCTGCTTAGTGCTGTAACATTGTGAGAGTGAGAAGAAAGAAAGAAATGCTTTATACTCGGGTTTCATAGATTAAGCTCTCTTTGGTGCATGTTTAATCGGCGTGGGCTGGGTTGGTGGAGTTCATTTTTTTCACATCAATTTGGCTTTGACAGTATTTATACTGCACATAACCATTTTGTATCAGGTGGGGTTGGATAGTGGAATTTGTAGTGAATTTGACTGAATCTGTGCTTATTTCTGTGAGTGAGCAGGAGGAGGGGTGTAATTTGAGGTGGCTGGGCTCTTGGCAGTGGCTTTGGTAGCTGCGGGGAGGTGTGGGCTGTGTCCCAAATGGCACCCTATTCCCTATGTAGTGCACTACTTTTGACGAGGGCCCGTAAAGTAGTGCACTGCACAGGGAATAGGGTGCCATTTGGAATGCTACCCTGGAATCAGCGGGGGCAGAGGATGGAGGACGGGTTCAGGGGTCACGAAGCGGAGCGACAAGGAGAGGGGTCGGAGCGTGGATTGGTCGGTTGGTTTACGATCGCTTCCTTCTTCCCTCAAAGTTCCTGAAGTTGGACGGCCTGATCTTCATCTCAGCAAACTCAATGGAGTGCTCGTGGCCTTTCCAATGGAACCAGTTGACTCCCTGAAGAACATTTTATTTTATTAACACAAATGCCTTGCATTTCCTCCTTTGCATAGTCAATTTGCATCCAAACATTTCTGTCTATAGTTTCATACTGCGCTACAGAAGTATTTTTGAAATATGGATGTAGAAATTGCTGTTAGTTTTTGTACTTTCAAATATATGTGCGCTCACCTTGCTATGACTGTCATCTCCATATCGTCCCATAAGGTTGACACGATGGCAATTCTTATACCAGAAGGCACCCTTGTAGGACAGGGCACAGTTTGTGACGGCGATGTCATTGTCATGGTCGTAGGTTGAGAATGGGCGACCATGGTGGTAGGTCATAGAATCACCTACACAGGGCAGCAGAGAGAAAGTGATCGGACTTGAGGAAGGAGGTTTTGAATCCATGCTGACGTCATACTCACACCGAACACCATGTCAAGTCCTTCATAACTTCAGTTTATCCTATCTATTTGAATGTGCATCCCAAACGGCACCCTATGCCCTATATAGTGCACTACGTTTGGGCTCTGGTCAAAAATGGCGCACCATGTAGGGAATAGGGTGCTATTTGGGATGCAGGCATGTAACTAATGGTTGTAGAGAAGGAAGACTGACCCGCGGTACCACTGTAGCCTCCAACGTGGACCTTGTAGCGACTGCGGGGATCAGAGACAGAGAACTTGTCATACTGGGCGTAGGCTACATCCCCCTTGTCTCTGAGGTCCACACGAAGTTCATACTGTCCTGCTACTGTGATCTTATGGAGGTTTGACAGGCCTTTGGAGAAAAAGATTTCAAGTCAAGGTGATGTGCTTGACTTTTTATGTAAATGTAGGAACATAAATTCCCTCTGTGGAGGACAATAAAACATATCGCATCTAAAAGATTTCAAACATTTGACAAAATACTCCTGATCACACAGTGGTGCTATAGCTGAATCAATGTGTGTGTTGAAATGTTTTCCATAATATGACCATACCGAGCCAGAACTCGTCGTTCATGTCACCAAAGCCAGCAGTGTAGTTCCTCCAGTTGCGGAAGAACTCCAGTTTACCGCTCTGGCGTCGGACAAACACCTGCATGGGATCGGGCCAAACTACATCAGCTCACTCATTCAAACATCATATGGACTAAGATCCATTGCACCACATTAGATACATCGGAATCAACACGGTTTAGAACCGCTTATGCGTTTGTTCATATGGTCAGTGTTATAACTCATTATAAAGCATGATAAAGGATGTGATATAAAGCATTATACGTATGCACTTCATAGGAGGTCTTGCCAAGTTGGGTTGCACAGTTTACTGGCCGGTGACTTACAATCCATCCACCTCCATCCGTGTCCATGTCACAGTAGACCTGTATGGGCTGACCCTCATCTCCACCCAGGTAGATGGTGTGAACACCAGACGCTGTGTCTCCATTCAGCAAGGCCTGGGAGCAGTCCCTAGGGTGTTTGTACAGCACGCCAACTACACACACACACACACACACACACACACACACACACACACACACACACACACACACACACACACACACACACACACACACACACACACACACACACACACACACACACACACACACACACACACACACACACACACACACACACACACACACACACAGGATTAGTTACTAAACAGTTCCATCCGCCCAACAAACTCTACGCTTGAGATGAATATTGAATAGAGATGGTCTCAGTGGATGGTGAACAGAACAGAGGGTACAGTGGCAATCCACTGAGGCCATCTCTACATGTTTTGTTAAACATACAGTACCGTTCAAACGTTTTACGGTCACTTAGAAATGTCCTTGTTTTAGAACGAAAAGCCCGTTTTTTGGGGCCATTAAAATAACATCAAATTGATCAGAAATACAGTGTAGACATGGTTAATGTCGTAAATGACTATTGTAGCTGGAAACGGCAGATTTTTAATGAAATATCTACATAGGTGTACAGAGGCCCATTATCAGCAACCATCACTCCTGTGTTCCAATGGCACGTTGTGTTAGCTAATCTAAGTTGATCATTTTAAAAAGGCTAATTGATCATTAGAAAACTCTTTTGCAATTATGTTAGCACAGCTGAAAACTAGCCTTCTTTAGACTAGTTGAGCATGTGGAGCATCAGCATTTGTGGGTTCGATTACAGGCTCAAAATGGCCTCTGTATGCCTATGTAGATATTCCATTACAAATCTGCCATTTCCAGCTACAATAGTAATTTACAAATTAACAATGTCTACACTGTATATTTGATGTTATTTTAAGGGCATTTCTAAGTGAGCCCAAACTTCTGAACAGTAGTGTATATTTTCATATTTTAGCGTTTATGGACAGGGGCAGTCGGGGAGACAGATCCAGAGGAAAACAGAGAGTAGGGGCCGAGGCAGGATCCATAACCCTATTGCCAGAAGGTATGTTTGGTCCGAAGTCGGCAGAGCTTCCACTAGACTCCAGCATCACTATGGTAACACACTCACTGGTGGTGAAGACAGTGGTGATGACTCTGCTCCTCTTGGGCCCTGCGATGGCCTGCAGTCTGACGGAGTACTCAGTGGAGGCACTCAGCTGGGCCATGTTGTAGGAGGTGGCTGTGGGGCTCAGAACAACCTCCTGGAGGAACACCCCAACACCACAGTAGTCAGAATATACGCCAGAAATACAGAATTAATAATACATTGGATTTAGATAGGACAGTGTCCATATTACCTGAAACGGTGAGACTGTGTCTGTCCTAACATAGACACTGTAATATAGTGATTTTCTAGATCCCAAATATGTATTCATCAATAGGTCAATAGACCTCTTGGACAAAACAATCATCTATTCTAGAATTGAAAGAATGCAAGGTTGTTCCACCCATAGAAATAGGTTTCAGATTAGAATAGATTCTACTGGAATAGAATAGATTATATTTCTACGGCTCCATTTCTATGGCTCCAGCAGACCACTACTTACCCGGATTGTGCCGTCAGCTGACTCGAAGCTGAGGATGTAGCCGGTGATGTCAGCGCGTGGGGCCTTCCAGGTCAACATGGCGTTCTCTGTCTGGATGTTACTGGCTGCCAGGCCCTGAGGGGCATCCACATCTAGGGGAGAGAGAGCATAGTTCAGACTGCATACCTCTTATTTTGACCTTCTTTTTGCAGGTTCAGGTTGTCTGTTTGAAGTGGTAGGGGGTAAAAAACAAAAACAAACAACTGGCAGACTTGGAAGTGAGAGTTTGTGTGTGGGAGGGAATGTTCTAGGCCTTGGCCCTTTAGACCACTCACCAGTGGTGAACTCAGTTGTGGTGACGGCGCTCTTAGCAGACGCTCTCATGGCATAGACCTTGACAGTGTAGTGGGTGGCAGGGGTCAAGGAGCTCATCTCAAACTCGACAATGTTCCCAGACACTCTCTCCATCACTGGGGAAACTACACACACAGAACACACAGATACAGTAAGAATACAGAGACAGTCAGACAGTCAGACAGTCAGACAGTCAGACAGTCAGACAGACAGACAGACAGACAGACAGACAGACAGACAGACAGACAGACAGACAGACAGACAGACAGACAGAGACAGAGACAGAGACAGAGACAGAGACAGAGACAGAAACAGAAACAGAAACAGACATACTGTAGACAGACAGAGACAGAAACAGGCAGAGACAGACATAGACAGACAGAGACAGAGACAGAAACAGAAACAGACATACTGTAGACAGACAGAGACAGAAACAGGCAGAGACAGACATAGACAGACAGAGACAGTAAAGGAGAGTATCCGTACAGATACAGTAAGGGCCCGGTCAGCATCTGTCTAAAATATTCTGGCAAGGAGATTAAAGCAATCTGTCAATTTAGATCTCTTCTTAAATCCAAACAATGAAGGAACATACAACACACGCAATGGGAGGCCTAATGCCTTTTCTCCCACAATCCCTTGTAATATACTGTACAGTACATCCAGATGGTGCGTGTGTGTGTGTGTGTGTGTGTGTGTGTGTGTGTGTGTGTGTGTGTGTGTGTGTGTGTGTGTGTGTGTGTGTGTGTGTGTGTGTGTGTGTGTGTGTGTGTGTGTGTGTGTGTGTGTGTGTGTGTGTGTGTGATACTGTACCAGTGTCTGCGCTGTAGGTGATGACATATCCGTCTACAGTGGCGATGGCAGGCTGCCAGTGGAGCAGAGCCTGAGTGTCAGTGATGTTGACTGCGGTCAGACCACGGGGCTTGTCCAGAGCTGTCACGTAGAACACGCACGCACGCACACAGACAAACAATATGGTTACTCTGAGCAGAACCACATCAAATACCTCCCCAAGGATAGAGACATGTTCTGTTGTTAAACGGAAACACAAAGCCTCTCCACCCCCAGCCATGCTCCATCTGTGCACACTAACAGCTTTCACAATGGTCTACGCGCTCAGCCTTTAGAGACGGGTTACCACCATTAGTGTTTGATGCTTTGTTTAGAAATATTGAATGAATCCAACCATTCCTGCAGAGCATACAAAGACATGCCTATAACTGTTGTGAGGATGTACTCTGTCTGAGTGTACAAAACATTAGGAACACCTGCACTTTCCATGACACACTGACCAGGTGAATCCAGGTGGAGCTGTGATCCCTTACCGATGTCACCTGTTAAATCCACTTCAGTCAGTGTAGATGAAGGGGAGGATACAGCTTAAAGAATGATTTTTAAGCCTTGAGACAATTCAGAGGGTGAATGGGCAAATATTTAACTGCCTTTAAACGGTGTATGGTAGTAGGTGCCAGGCGCGCCGGTTTGAGTGTGTAAAGAACTGCAATACTGCTGGGTTTTTCCACACTCAACAGAATTCCCATTTGTTACACAAATGGACACAGCCCTTGTGTTGTGAACAAGTGTGAATCTCACCTGTGGTGACGCTGCTGGAGCCTGGCTCGCTCTCCTTCTGTCCCTTCACAGAAATGACGGACACCTGGTAGGTAACTCCAGGGGTCAGGTTTGGCAGCACGGTCTGAGTCTCAGTTCCACCCACTGTCACAGTCTTGGGAGTGCCTACACACACACACACACACACACACACACACACACACACACACACACACACACACACACACACACACACACACACACACACACACACACACACACACACACACACACACACACACACACACACACACACACACACACACACACGGTCAAAAGGTCAGTCAGACATCTGATTCTGTATACAAAGTTAGTGTCATAACACATTATAAGTGTGTTATAATGCAAGGCATTCTAAAGCATTTTGCATATGAACTCCATAGAATGTGCTCCCAAAAAGTGTTTTCATTATCATCAAGTAGTGAGGTGAAATAGTGAACCAGTAGCGAAGCAGTTGACATCGAAGTTGTGTTGACACCCTGCTTTCAAACTGCCACATCCTCTCACATAGACAGAACAGCCACTAGAGGGCAGAATGAGACTAACATAGGATTCCACAGGATAGATCCGTTCTTTTTACAGAGACTCAAAAAAACACCTTATTTATTTTTCATTGATTAAATGAAAACGAATGCCATATGACCACACCATACGTGTCAATGACTTACCCCTGGTTTTGCAGCCACTGTATGTACAGTATAGGTATGTATCACAGGGGGTTTGTGGCACCTTCCTTGGGGAGGACGGGCTCGTGGTCATGGCTGGAGCGGAATGGTTTCTATGTGTTTGACGCCGTCCTCCCCTTAGCAGACTCCACTGGTATGTTCAGTATAGGTATATCTGTATGTACTCACCTCCCTGAGCAGCGACATACGTGACACGGTAGCTGTCCACTCGAGCTCTGGGGATTGCCCAGTGTACGGTGGCAGAGGTATCAGTGACTTCAGAGAAACGGATGCCCGTGGGGGTGCCCAGCCCTGGCATAGGATAAATGATAGAGAGTCCAACAAACACACAGAAGACAGGTAGCTAGTTAGCTAAAGACTCCGTGGCAGGCTGAAGAGAAATGTGTACCAGATCCTAAGATATCAAATAATGCATCGGCACATTTTTTTATAAAATATTACTGGTTACAAATTTAAAACAAAGAATTTTAACAGGAAAACACATCCCTAAAGCATTCCTAAAGATCCCATCCCTCAATACATCCGTAAAGATCATATTAAATCCCATTAATAACCCAGATAATACACATTATTCTATTCTTTTAGTGTGAGCCGATACACCAGCATTGAGAACCACTAGTTAAAGTAGATAAAAGGAGATAGACTGAAACAAAGAGGCCAGCGCCTGTCGTCAGCACTTAGCCACAGTATCTGCGTGACAGACATGACAGGGGCAGATTAACTTGCCCCCATTGCAGACACACTAAAGTGAAACATGCGGCAGGGCCATTGGACCCGAGAGTGAAGCCATACCCCCAGAGAAGGCAGAGGACAGCAAGAGAGAGCCATTCAGACACTCAACAGACAACTTTCCCTTTACAGTTTAAAGACAATTAGACAAACCCAATTAGGGGCAAGCCAGCCAAAGACAACATTGGAGACAACTTGACAGATAGAGACAAAAAAAACGGAGCAAATTAATAGATGAGTAAATATCCTGAGCAGTTCTCTGGACCCCAGTGAATGAGAGGCCATCAGAAGCTGAGTGTGGTATTTACACAGACAGAAGCAGACAGACAGACAGAAGCAGACAGACAGACAGAAGCAGACAGACAGACAGACAGACAGACAGAATCAGACAGACAGAATCAGACAGACAGACAGACAGACAGACAGACAGACAGACAGACAGACAGACAGACAGACAGACAGACAGACAGACAGACAGACAGACAGAGACAGGACAGTGTGTTGGTTCACAGACGCTGCGACTGGTTTAAGATGAGAGGACTGCTGGATGATTCCTGTGGAATCACTCAAGAGTGCTGACAGACAAGACAATGACAGGACAGTGAACACAGAACAGACATGCCCAACTGGGTTGACAAACCACGATGAGGCACATCACACACACAGCTGCTGACACATGACACACAAGGCAGCCCAAGCAGGTTTTTATAATTAATTTGCAAAGCTGTTTATAATTCTACCAGATTGCTGCCTTGAACAAATATTATCACACAATATTATCAGGTTAGTAAACAAAAATGGCTGCAGGGATGGAAGATATTCAACACTGACCCAACGTTGACCCCATTTCCATGCTGTTGTTTTAGGAGTACACATTGAGACGTTGAGAATATACCATTTACAGTATTAAAAGAAGCTGGCACGTTGTAATGAATACATTCCCAACATAATCTATCCAGTAGCGCTAGGCCATTGCTGGTGTGATGTCATACCGCGTACCTGTTTTTGCCACCACGGAAATAGAATTGGAGAGCTGTCCCGAAATGACTCCATAGAGCTCAATGTTGTACTCTGTGTCCTCAATTAGCTCAGTAAGCACTGTTGTTCTCTCCTCCCCGGGCACGACCACCTCTTGCGGAGAAGCGAGGTCGTCGCTTGTATCATTGATCATAATGACAAAACTATCAAAGAGGTCCTCTTCCGCTGACCAGGCCAGTTTACAGCTGTCTGGTGTGATGTCGGAGACCAAGAGATACTCCACGATGGGTTCAGCTTCTGGGTGATATAAGGGAAGACATGTTGTTTTTGTCCCCTAGACCTCAAGAGTACTTAAATCAGTTCTTATGAAGATTACAGAAGATCAGGAAGTAAAAGTTATTCAAATCTGTGTGTACAATAGACATCACAATTAGTTATGGATCCATATCAATCTATGGATCCATATGAGACAAACAAGAAGAGCAGGTTCACAAGATGCAATAATTAAGAGTTGTTACATACCCCACCCATCCTGGGGGAAATGAAGAGGTTATTTCAAAGAATTATAATGATTTTCATGTTGACTTTGTGTTCACTCATATTCATTGTGTCAGGCATAACTGAAGTGTTTATACCACTTAGGCACCTTAATAGGTTTTGACACAACTATACACGGGTAGAAAACCTTGTGCTTAGTGTATGTGCCTATCACATCCACTGTGGTGAGTGTGTAATGTTACAAAATTCCTGGAATTTTCAATAAATTCCATGGTTTTCCCAAAATCCCGGTTGGAGGTATCCCGGAATCAGGAATGAATAAGCAAGAAATCCAGAGCCCTCCAACCAGGATTTCTGGAAAACCAAGGAATTTATTGGAAGTTCCAGGAATTGTGCAACCCTAGGTAAGTATGAAAGTAACAACATGCATTTTATCGGTGTAGATAGGTACATTGTTAACCACCTAGTTTGATCAAATTCAACCCTCGATGTTTATCGATGCTGTGACTGCAAAAGAACATACATGGGATTTGTGCATCAGTTCCATAATACACTGACACGAAAAGTAATCTACATTCAGAAGAAAAGGAACATTAGACAGACACAGCCAGAGTTTTACTCGAGTTTTAAGAGCTTGGGTGACGTCAGGGCAGATGGGTCGGTCAGATACAGTGTTGTAAAAGCCAACGGTGTTAACTAGTCATTAGCAGTAGCTAATAATGGCCAAGGAAGAGTAGAGGAGCTGAGCCAGCAGGAGTCTACAGCTGTTAGAGGAAGTGCATAACTCATTAGAACACCACACCAAACGTTAGGGTCGAGCCAGTGTGAACCCAGAGGATTCGGCTGACGTGAAACGAGGGAACTTGTTGTGAGAAGAAGTGGTGGAAAATGAAAACCAGAGTAGACAAATCCCAGGTGCTGTAACTCTTCGTTAGGAGCGGAGCAGGCCTGCTTTAGATACAGTAGTCAGCCAGTCAGTCAGGGAAGCAGGGAGGGTGGTAGAGAGGGACATGGAGGCCCTGGTCAAAAGTAGTGTACTATACAGTGGGGCAAAAAAGTGTAATTTTCTTCATAGGTACACTTCAACTATGACAGACAAAATGAGAAAAAAAATCCAGAAAATCACATTGTAGCATTTTTATGAATTTATTTGCAAATTATGGTGGAAAATAAGTATTTGGTCAATAACAAAAGTGTATCTCAATACTTTGTTATATACCCTTTGAGGTCAAACGTTTTCTGTAAGCATGGGGTTGGAAACATCATGCTTTGGGGCTGTTTTTCTGCAAAGGGACCAGGACGACTGATCCGTGTAAAGGAAAGAATGAATGGGGCCATGTATCGTGAGATTTTGAGTGAAAACCTCCTTCCATCCGCAAGGCCATTGAAGATAAAACGTGGCTGGGTCTTTCAGCATGACAATGATTTTCTGGATTTTCTTTTCTCGTTTTGTCCGTCATAGTTGAAGTGTACCTATGATGAAAATTACAGGCCTCTCTCATCTTTTTAAGTGGGAGAACTTGCACAATTGGTGGCTGACTAAATATTTTTTTTGCCCCACTGTATATGGGGTGGCAGGTAGCCCAGTGGTGAGAGCGTTGGACTAGTAACCGAAAGGTTGCAAGATCGAAACCCCCGAGCTGACAAGGTAAAAATCTGTCGTTCTGCCCCTGAACAAGGCAGTTAAACCCACTGTTCCTAGACCGTCATTGAAAATAATAATTTGTTCTTAACTGACTTGCCTGGTTAAATAAAGGTTAAATAAAATATAGGGAATAGTGGGAATAGCCATTTGGGACACAACCTAGGAGTGCAAACATTTGTTTCTCAACTTCTTTCAGAAGTGTGTTGAACATACATTACACAAACTAATCAATCAATGGAGACAGACTGACAGTGTTTGTATGGATACTTCATAGTGTTGTAAATGGACTATGTTTAGGCTAATGTCATTCAGCGCTGTCTGAAGAAAACACGGTAGCTCCAAAACAGAAACTTTTCAGTAAATGGGGGGAAAAAAACAGCCATATTTTCCCTTTAACTAACATACAATTACAAAACGTTGGGGTTGGGGCTGGTTTCTCTTCAGATCATTAGCATGCAGACAATGGGCTTCAGAGCAGACTTGAATATGTGCCACATTGAGCCATGGTCCCAGTAAGCCGCAACAGTCCCTGGCACCCCAACACCAGGCGCCAGGCTCCTGGCCACAGTGTCAATGTGAGCATGAGAATGAGGAGCAGAGGGTCTGGGAGCGGAGCAGAGCGGTCTGAGTCGAGGGATGGAGGGAGAACTGGGGGTGCATACAGAACAGAGCCTTCACAGAATGAAACAAAAGCTCCTCAGGGACTTGAAGAAACCACTGACTCTCCATCTATCCATTTGCTGAATCATCATTATCTGGGAACAGATGAACTATCATGTGCTTTTGATGTTTACTAACAATGCTACAATACCCGTATTGTTTATACTGCGAGTATGCAATGGAAAAACTTCCCTTTGTCAAAATAAAGAATCATTTCAAATTAGCTTTGAAAGGATCATTTCAAATATATCCCTTTTAAAGTGACCAAATAAGTAGATGAGGGACAACTAATTTGACGTTGTTGTTTTTTTAGCAGGTGAGAGGCAAGACAGAAAGCGAGACCTCAATAGAACAAAGCGATGTGTGTGTGCAGCCTGGTCTCTATGTGAGTGTTTCTGGAGAGTGGGTGGTACCAGGGGTCTCTATGTGAGTGTTTCTGGAGAGTGGGTGGTACCAGGGGTCTCTATGTGAGTGTTTCTGGAGAGTGGGTGGTACCAGGGGTCTCTATGTGAGTGTTTCTGGAGATTGGGTGGTACCAGGGGTCTCTATGTGAGTGTTTCTGGAGAGTGGGTGGTACCAGGGGTCTCTATGTGAGTGTTTCTGGAGAGTGGGTGGTACCAGGGGGCTCTATGTGAGTGTTTTTGCAGAGTGGGTGGTACCAGGGGGCTCTATCTGAGTGTTGTTGTAGAGTGGGTGGTACCAGGGGGCTCTATGTGAGTGTTGTTGTAGAGTGGTTTGGTACCAGAGGTCTCTATGTGAGTGTTGTTGTAGAGTGGGTGGTACCAGAGGTCTCTATGTGAGTGTTGTTGTAGAGTGGGTGGTACCAGGGGTCTCTATGTGAGTGTTGTTGTAGAGTGGTTTGGTACCAGAGGTCTCTATGTGAGTGTTGTTGTAGAGTGGGTGGTACCAGGGGTTTCTATCTGAGTGTTGTTGTAGAGTGGGTGGTACCAGGGGTCTCTATGTGAGTGTTGTTGTAGAGTGGTTTGGTACCAGAGGTCTCTATGTGAGTGTTGTTGTAGAGTGGGTGGTACCAGGGGCCTCTATGTGAGTGTTGTTGTAGAGTGGGTGGTACCAAGGGTCTCTATGTGAGTGTTGTTGTAGAGTGGGTGGTACCAGGGGTCTCTATGTGAGTGTTGTTGTAGAGTGGTTTGGTACCAGAGGTCTCTATGTGAGTGTTGTTGTAGAGTGGGTGGTACCAGGGGTCTCTATGTGAGTGTTGTTGTAGAGTGGGTGGTACCAGGGGTTTCTATCTGAGTGTTGTTGTAGAGTGGGTGGTACCAGGGGTCTCTATGGGAGTGTTGTTGTAGAGTGGTTTGGTACCAGAGGTCTCTATGTGAGTGTTGTTGTAGAGTGGGTGGTACCAGGGGCCTCTATGTGAGTGTTGTTGTAGAGTGGGTGGTACCAGGGGTCTCTATGTGAGTGTTGTTGTAGAGTGGGTGGTACCAGGGGTCTCTATGTGAGTGTTGTTGTAGAGTGGTTTGGTACCAGAGGTCTCTATGTGAGTGTTGTTGTAGAGTGGGTGGTACCAGGGGCCTCTATCTGAGTGTTGTTGTAGAGTGGGTGGTACCAGGGGTCTCTATGTGAGTGTTGTTGTAGAGTGGGTGGTACCAGGGGTCTCTAGGTGAGTGTTTTTGTAGAGTGGGTGGTACCAGGGGCCTCTATCTGAGTGTTGTTGTAGAGTGGGTGGTACCAGGGGTCTCTATGTGAGTGTTGTTGTAGAGTGGGTGGTACCAGGGGGGTCTATGTGAGTGTTGTTGTAGAGTGGGTGGTACCAGGGGCTCTATGTGAGTGTTGTTGTAGAGTGGGTGGTACCAGGGGTCTCTATGTGAGTGTTGTTGTAGAGTGGGTGGTACCAGGGGCCTCTATCTGAGTGTTGTTGTAGAGTGGGTGGTACCAGGGGTCTCTATGTGAGTGTTGTTGTAGAGTGGGTGGTACCAGGGGTCTCTAGGTGAGTGTTTTTGTAGAGTGGGTGGTACCAGGGGCCTCTATCTGAGTGTTGTTGTAGAGTGGGTGGTACCAGGGGTCTCTATGTGAGTGTTGTTGTAGAGTGGGTGGTACCAGGGGTCTCTATGTGAGTGTTGTTGTAGAGTGGGTGGTACCAGGGGTCTCTATGTGAGTGTTGTTGTAGAGTGGTTTGGTACCAGAGGTCTCTATGTGAGTGTTGTTGTAGAGTGGGTGGTACCAGGGGTCTCTATGTGAGTGTTGTTGTAGAGTGGGTGGTACCAGGGGTTTCTATCTGAGTGTTGTTGTAGAGTGGGTGGTACCAGGGGTCTCTATGTGAGTGTTGTTGTAGAGTGGTTTGGTACCAGAGGTCTCTATGTGAGTGTTGTTGTAGAGTGGGTGGTACCAGGGGTCTCTATGTGAGTGTTGTTGTAGAGTGGGTGGTACCAGGGGTCTCTATGTGAGTGTTGTTGTAGAGTGGGTGGTACCAGGGTCTCTATGTGAGTGTTGTTGTAGAGTGGTTTGGTACCAGAGGTCTCTATGTGAGTGTTGTTGTAGAGTGGGTGGTACCAGGGGCCTCTATACCAGGGGTCTCTATGTGAGTGTTGTTGTAGAGTGGGTGGTACCAGGGGTCTCTATGTGAGTGTTGTTGTAGGGGTCTCTATGTGAGTGTTGTTGTAGAGTGGGTGGTACCAGGGTCTCTAGGTGAGTGTTTTTGTAGAGTGGGTGGTACCAGGGGCCTCTATCTGAGTGTTGTTGTAGAGTGGGTGGTACCAGGGGTCTCTATGTGAGTGTTGTTGTAGAGTGGGTGGTACCAGGGGGGTCTATGTGAGTGTTGTTGTAGAGTGGGTGGTACCAGGGGCTCTATGTGAGTGTTGTTGTAGAGTGGGTGGTACCAGGGGTCTCTATGTGAGTGTTGTTGTAGAGTGGGTGGTACCAGGGGTCTCTATGTGAGTGTTGTTGTAGAGTGGGTGGTACCAGGGGGCTCTATGTGAGTGTTGTTGTAGAGTGGTTTGGTACCAGAGGTCTCTATGTGAGTGTTGTTGTAGAGTGGGTGGTACCAGGGGGCTCTATGTGAGTGTTGTTGTAGAGTGGGTGGTACCAGGGGTCTCTATGTGAGTGTTGTTGTAGAGTGGGTGGTACCAGGGGGCTCTATGTGAGTGTTGTTGTAGAGTGGGTGGTACCAGGGGGCTCTATGTGAGTGTTGTTGTAGAGTGGGTGGTACCAGGGGTCTCTATGTGAGTGTTGTTGTAGAGTGGGTGGTACCAGGGGTCTCTATGTGAGTGTTGTTGTAGAGTGGGTGGTACCAGGGGGCTCTATGTGAGTGTTGTTGTAGAGTGGGTGGTACCAGGGGTCTCTATGGGAGTGTTGTTGTAGAGTGGGTGGTACCAGGGGTCTCTATGTGAGTGTTGTTGTAGAGTGGGTGGTACCAGGGGTCTCTATGTGAGTGTTGTTGTAGAGTGGGTGGTACCAGGGGTCTCTATGGGAGTGTTGTTGTAGAGTGGGGTGTACCAGGGGGCTCTATGTGAGTGTTGTTGTAGAGTGGGTGGTACCAGGGGGCTCTATGTGAGTGTTGTTGTAGAGTGGGTGGTACCAGGGGTCTCTATGTGAGTGTTGTTGTAGAGTGGGTGGTACAAGGGGTCTCTTTGTGAGTGTTGTTGTAGAGTGGGTGGTACCAGGGGGCTCTATGTGAGTGTTGTTGTAGAGTGGGTGGTACCAGGTGTCTCTATGTGAGTGTTGTTGTAGAGTGGGTGGTACCAGGGGTCTCTATGTGAGTGTTGTTGTAGAGTGGGTGGTACCAGGGGTCTCTATGTGAGTGTTGTTGTAGAGTGGGTGGTACCAGGGGGCTAACTGATCTGAAATGACAGGTATTATTCTCTCCATGACAGCAGAAGTATGCAGAGGCCAGGTTCATCCATGTACTCTATGCTGTAAAACAGATGGCTGTAACCAAACTGAAACCCAACTTAAATCCCAACTGAAAATTGATTACTACACTGAACAACACTCAAAAGGCTAGGGCCGGCCCTGAGGGCCCTAAGAAAGATTTGGTTGGGCGTCCCCCCTACCTTGCTGACAAAACATTTTAGTGGCACCCGTCCAGAACATTTTGAAGTTGAAAAGTTAATTTCTTGCAATTCTATACATTTCGCCATGTGGCGGAGAGAAAATGTTGCAAATTTAGAACTAATTTCACGCAACGCTACTAGTTTTGCCACTGCATACAAATACGTATTATTACTTATTGTAACTACTGCTTAACTTCTTAGCCCACTGACAGTTTAGAAATGCTTCAGGTGCTTTTTATCTCATGGCATGTCCTGACAGGCAGATAGTGTGCTACGGGTGGATCAACGATTGATTCACCGTAGGCCATGCCAGGCCTCATGTGAACTGAATCATATTTGTCTGGGAGGGGTGGTTCTATACCGTGGACGGTTGGTTTCAAAACATCTTTTACAGTCAGTGCATCAAAGTGAGGGAAACACACAATGTGGGAAGAGGTATTGTTAGGTGATAATGGGTTATGGGAGAGGCATGATTTGAGTGGCAAGAGGTTAAAACGTGTGTTTTTTTTGTTGTATTGTGAGGTCGGGCATTAGAGAGGTTGGGCACTGATGATGGGTGATTTGGCCAGGCTCTCAGGTGGCTTTTCAATTCATTCCAAAGTTTTTTGATGGGGTTGAGGTCAGGGCTCTGTGTAGACCAGTCAAGTTCTTCAAATTTGACGAACTGACTTGTTGGAAATTTGGCATCCTATGACGGTTCCACGTTGAAAGTCACTGAGCTCTTCAGTACGGGCCATTCTACTGCCAATGTCGGTCTATGGAGATTGCATGGCTGTGTGCTCGGTTTTATACATCTGTCAGCAAACGGGTGTAGCTGAAATAGCAGAGGCCTCTAACTTGAAGGGGTTTCCAAATACATTTGGTCATGTCACCCTATTCCAGAAACCTATCGGCCCTGGTCAAAGGTAGTGCACTATATACAGCTGAAGTCGGAAGTTTACATACACTTAGGTTGGAGTCATTAAAACTCGTTTTTCAACCACTCCACACATTTCTTGTTAACAAACTATAGTTTTGGCAAGTCGGTTAGGACATTTACTTTGTTTACGTACACTAAGTTGACTGTGCTTTTAAACAGTTTGGAAAATTCCAGAAAATTATGTCATGGCTTTAGAAGCTTCTGATAGGCTAAATGACATCCTTTGAGTCAATCGGAGGTGTACATTTGGATGTATTTCAAGGCCTACCTTCAAACTCAGTGCCTCATTGCTTGACATCATGGGAAAAATCTAAAGTAATTAGCCAAGACCTCAGAAAGAAGATTATAGACCTCCACAAGTCTGGTTCATTCTTGGGAGCAATTTCCGAATGCCTGGAGGTACAAATCAATCCCAGAACAACAGCAAAGGACCTTGTGAAGATGCTGGAGGAAACAGGTACTAAAGTATTTATATCCACAGTAAAACGAGTCCTATATCGACATACCCTGAAAGGCTTCTCAGCAAGGAAGAAGCCACTGCTCCAAAACCACCATAAAAAAGCCAGACTACGGTTTGCAACTGCACATGGGGACAAAGATTGTATTTTTTGGAGAACTGTCCTCTGGTCTGATGAAACAAAAATAGAACTGTTTGGTCATAATGACCATCGTTATGTTTGGAGGAAAAAAGGGGAGGCTTGCAAGCCGAAGAACACCATCCCAACTGTGAAGCACGGGGGTGGCAGCATCATGTTGTGGGGGTGCTTTGCTGCAGTAGGGACTGGTGCACTTCACAAAATAGATGGCGACATCAGGATGGAAAATTATGTGGTCGCAAATGGGTCTTCCAAATAGACAATGACCATAGCATACTTCCAAAGTTGTGGCAAAATGGCTTAAGGACATCAAAGTCAAGGTATTGGAGTGGCCATCACAAAGCCCTGACCTCAATCCTATAGAACATTTGTGGGCAGAACTGCAAAAGCGTGTGTGAGCAAGGAGGCCTACAAAACTGACTCAGTTACACCAGCTCTGTCAGAAGGAAAGGGCCAAAATTCACCCAACTTATTGTGGAGTGCTTGTAAAAGGCTACCTGAAATGTTTCACCCAAGTTAAACCATTGAAAGGCAATGCTACCAAACACTATTTGAGTGGATGTAAACTTCTGACCCACTGGGAATGTGTTGAAAGAAATAAAAGCTGAAATAAATCATTCTCTCTACTATTATTCTTACATTTTTTAAATAAAGTGGTGATCCTAACTGACTTAAAACAGGGAATTCTGACTAGGATTAAATATCAGGAATTGTGAAAAAGGGAGTTTAAATGTATTTGGCCAAGGTGTATGTAAACTTCTGACTTCAACTGTAGGTAATACTGTGCCATTTGGGATTATTATCTGCTCCCATTTTCAGTCATCAGAAGCAACTGTGGCAGGGTCTCAGGTTTGGCCTTTAGCACATGCAGATGGATATGTGATGGGATGAATAAAATAACTTATTATCAAGACGAGATCATCTCAAAAACATGCAGGACAGGCACTTTGTGCTCCATTTGGAGGAGAAATTGTCATGCAACATTTTTTATATCAAAATAGTATCAACAGGATCTCCCGAGTGGCTCAGTGGTCTAAGGCGCAGTGCTAGCTGTGCCACTAGAGATTTTGGGTTCAAATCCAGGCTCTGTTGCAGCCGGCTGCGACCGGGAGACCCATGGGGAGGCGCACAATTGGCCCAGCGTCGTCCGGGTTAAGGGAGGGTTTGGCCGGCAGGGACGTCCTTTTCCCATCACGCATTAGCGACTCCTGTGGCAGGCCAGGTGCAGTGCACGCTGACACAGTCGCCAGGTGCACAATGTTTCCTCCAACACATTGGTGCGGCTGGCTTCTGTGTTAAGTGGGCATTGTGTGAAGAAACACCGAGGCTTGGTCGGGTTTTATTTCAGGGAGGACGCACGGCTCTCGATCTTCGCCTCTCCTGAGTCATTATGGGAGTTGCAGCGATGAGACAGGACTGTAACTACCAATTGGATACCACAAAATTGGGGAGAAAACGGGGTAAAATAAAAAAAATTGTATCAAATGTCAAAACGTATTTAAAATTCAACAACATTTCCGGTCTTGTTCCTGGAACTTTGGTTTCAGAGGAGGAAGGGGAAGACCATCCTCCTCAGTGAATGTCATCAAAATAAAAATTGTGAAACTTTAAAAACTACAAATGATTTTAGGTAAAACTATACTAAATATATTTGCGTCACCAAATAATTGATTAAAACACACTGCTTTACAATGAAGGTCTACAGTAGCCTCAGCAACACTCTGCAGGGTAGCACCATGGTTTAGCCGGAGGACAGCTAGCTTCTTTCCTGCTCTGGGTACATTGAATTCAATAACAAATCCTTGGAGGCACATGGTTCTCTCCCCCTTCTATAGACTTACATAGTAATTATGACAAATTCCAGAGGACATTCTCCAACCTATCAGAGCTCTTGCAACATGAACTGGCATGTTGTCCAGGATCAGAGAATGAATCTAGTCCTGAAAGCATAAGCTACAGCTAGCTAACACTGCAGTGAATAAAATGTGGTGAGTAGTTGATTTAAATTGAGACAAAGACAATAGTTGAACAGTTTTGAAGAAATCATTTTTTTACAAAATGAAGGAGAAGCAAGAGAGAGAGAAAGAGATTTGATTGTATGTTTTTTTTTATTTTATTTCACTTAGCTAGAGAATGCAGCTAACTAGTTTAACCTACTCAAATACATGGCTCAAAAAGAGAGGGTTGCTATGTTAGCTAGCTGGCTACTGCTATCCAACACTGGAACTCTTCCAAGTCAAGGTAAGCTTTTGGGTTCATTATATTATTGTAACTGCTAAACTTCTTTCTGACTGTACACTGTACTGTATGATTGTAGCAGGTTTACTAACATATTAGTTCTAGTTAGTTCTAATATGTTGACTATGACATGATAAAGGTGTAGTCTGTGTGTAGTGGTTAGCAGTCATGATATGAAGGTTTGGCTTGGAAAGGTTTTTTTCGCCTGGTCACAGACAGCTGATGTGTTGTGCACTGAAGTCCACAAGTGAAGGTAAAAGATGAGAGGAGGAAAGGGCATAGATAGTTGCGAGAAGTAATCATATATTTACAAATAGCATGTTGTTTTTATGTGGCTGTTATGAAAGTGAACTGTGTTTGTTTCTTAAACGGAAGCGAACTGAGTCGAAAAGGGGATAAACATGGCAGAATTTGGATGTCGCTTAAGGCAGCCCCCCGCACCTCTCTGATTCGGAGGGGTTGGGTTAAATGTGGAAGGCACATTTATGTTGAATGCATTCAGTTGTACAACTGACTAGGTATCCCCCTTTCCCTAATTTGTCCAAAAGAAACTCTAATTTGCAACTGTTGGACTAATGATTACACCCTAGATCAGCTAGATGCTGGCAAGACTGTGCAAGGCGGTATTGAATGCGTCACTGTCTGTCTCCTCAATTGATTACTCAAAATTCTCTCGACCTGTGTCCACCTACGCTGTAAACGTTCATTCATAGGCTAGGTTTCGCACATTGACTCTGTACCGGTACCACCTGTATATAGCCTCGCTACTGTTATTTTCACTGTCATTTTACTGTTTTTACCTAATACCTATTTTTTACCTAAATTTCGCTGTTGGTTAGGGCTTGTAAGTAAGCATTTCACTGTAAGGTGAACGTGCACGTGACAAATAAACTCTGATTTGATTTGTAGCAACCTCATGATGGGTACAGGGACAATTTTAGAATCATGTAGTAGCCTAAAACAGAGATTCTTAAGTTTTTTCAGCTCGAGACCCAAAATGAGAAATGTTCTGTCCTTGAACGACCGAAATTAAGAAGAAATAGTGTGTCATTATAAATGTTTACTCATAACTCACGACCCACCGCTCACATCAGTGGCAGTCAGGGCCATTTAAGATGAGGGAGGATGTTGTTTTTTTCATGAGCATGGCCTTATTTCTGTTACAGCATATTGGATGACTGTCATTCATATTCCATTCACCCAGTTCAATGTAACAGGGTATAATAGGTTTAGGCTACTATATGATACAAAACTTTTCCCTATATACCCATCATGAGGTTAGTACAACCTAGCCTATGAATGAAAGTTTATACGTTTATACAGTTTCTAGGTGCACACAGGTCGAGAGACAAATTTGAGGTGACAGACAGTGGCACATGGACTGACAGTGACATTGAATACCGCCTTGCACACTCTTGCCTGCATCTAGCTGATATAGAAATAGTTTTTCAACAGAATCGGTGGAATGAATTACACCCCTGATCACGTGTAAATACAGTTCACTTTCATAGCAGCCATGTTGTATTTCTTCTCATGCGCTCTCCTCCTCTCACCTCTTCCCTTCACTTGTGGACTTCCATGCACAACACCTCAGCTGTATGTGACCAGGCGAAAAAACCTTTCCAAGCCAAACCGCTACACATAGCCTACATCGTTGTCACCATATTTGCTAAAGTAACAACAAAGATATGTATAACTAAACTCATTGTTCTATCTGTGGTAGCATCATAGTCAGCATAGCTGATAGAAATAACGCGGTAGTAAACCCGCTACAATCATGCAGTAACGTTACAGTGTACAGTCATTAAGCAGTTACACCGGCGGGCCCCGGAGCCAATATATTAGTAAACCAAAAGCTTACCTTTAATTGGAAGAGTTCCAGTGTTGTGTTGGAAAGTCATAGCCAGCTAGCTAACATATAATTCCTCTGTTTGAGCAGGGTGTTTCAGTAGGTTAGCTGCATTTGCTAGCTAAATAAGTGAAATAGAAAGTGAAAAAAAATGAAGAACTCTCTCTCTCTCTATTTTTCTCTTGTCTCTCCTTCATTTTGGAAGAAATTAATTTGTGCAAAACTGTTCGACTATTGCCTCTATCTCTCTTTGAATCAACAACTCACCGCTTTCAGTATTAGATTAATTCTCTGATCCTTTGATTGGGTGGACAAAATGTGAGTTCATGCTGCAAGAGCTCTGATAGGTTAGAGGACGTCAAAGCATCCCGGAGTCGCCTCTTCACTGTTGACATTGAGATGAGTGTTTTGTGGGTACTATTTAATGAAGATTCCAGTAGAGGACTTGTCTGTTTCTTAAACTAGACACTGATGTACTTGTCCTCCTGCTCAGTTGTGCACCGGGGCCTCCCACTCCTCTTTCTAATCTGGTTAGAAACAGTTTGCCCTGTTGTACGAGATCTTCAGTTTCTTGGCAATTTCATGCATGGAATAGCCTTAATTTCTCAGAACAAGAATAGACTGACAGGTTTCAGAAGAAAGTTATTTGTTTCCGGCCATTTTGAGCCTGTAATCGAACCCACAAATGCTGATGCTCCAGATACTCAACTAGTCTAAAGAAAGCCCGTTTTATTGCTTCTTTAATCAGCACCACAGTTTTCAGCTGTGCTAACATAACAGCCAAAGGGTTTTCTAATGATCAATTAGCCTTTTAACATGATAAACTTGGATTAGCTAACACAACTTGCCATTGGAACACAAGAGGGATGGTTGCTGATAATGGGCCTCTGTACGCCTATGTAGATATTCCATTAAAAAAATGTGTTGTTTCCAGCTACAATAGTCATTTACGACATTGACAATGTCTACACTGTATTTCTGATCAATTTGATGTTATTTTAATGGACAAAAATGTGCCTTTCTTTCAAAAACAAGGACATTTGTAAGTGACCCCAAACTTTTGAACGGTAGTGTATATAAACTCAGCAACAAAAGAAACATCCTCTCACTGTCAACTGCGTTCATTTTCAGCAAACGTAACATGTGTAAATATTTGAACATAACAAGATTCAACAACTGAGACATAAACTGAACAAGTTCCACAGACATGTGACTAACAGAAATGGAATAGTGTGTCCCTGAACAAAGGGGGGCAAAAGTAACAGTCAGTATCTAGTGTGGCCACCAGCTGCATTAAGTACTGCAGTGCAACTCCTCCTCGTGGACTGTACCAGATTTGCCTGTTCTTGCTGTGAGATGCTACCCCACTCTTCCACCAAGGCACCTGCAAGTTCCCAGACATTTCTGGGGGGAATGGCCCTAGCCCCCACCCTCCAATCCAACAGGTCCCAGACGTGCTCAATGGGATTGAGATCTGGGCTCTTCGCTGGCCATGGCAGAACACTGACATTCCTGTCTTGCAGGAAATAACGCACAGAACGAGCAGTATGGCTGGTGGCATTGTCATGCTGGAGGGTCATGTCAGGATGAGCCTGAAGGAAGGGTTCCACATGAGGGAGGAGGATGTCTTCCCTGTAATGCACAGCATTGAGATTGCCTGCAATGACAATAAGCTCAGTCCGATGATGCTGTGACACACTGCCCCAGACCATGACGGACCCTCCACCTCTAAATCGATCCCGCTCCAGAGTACAGGCCTCAGTGTAACTCTCTTTCCTTCGACGATAAACACGAATCCGACCATCACCCCTGGTGAGCAAAGTGCTCTTCAGCGAAGATCACTTTTTGCCGGTCCTGTCTGGTCCAGCGACGGTGGGTTTGTGCCCATAGGCAATGTTGTTGCCGGTGATGTCTGGTGAGGACCTGCCTTGCAATAGGCCTACAAGCACCCAGTCCAGCCTCTCTCAGCCTATTGAGGACAGTCTGAGCATTGATGGAGGGATTGTGTGTTCCTGGTGTAACTCGGGCAGTTGTTGTTGCCATCCTGTACCTGTCGTGTAGGTGTGATGTTCAGATGTACCGATCCTGTGCAGTTGTTGTTACACGTGGTCTGCAACTGTGAGGTCGATCAGCTGTTCGTCCTGTCTCCCTGTAATGCTGTCTTAGGCGTCCCACAGTACGGACATTGCAATTTATTGCCCTGGCCACATCTGCAGTCCTCATGCCTCCTTGCAACATGCCTAAGGCATGTTCACACAGATGAGCAGGGACCCTGGGCATCGTTCTTTTTGTGTTTTTCAGAGTCCGTAGAAAGGCCTCTTTAGTGTCCTAAGTTTTCATAACTTTGACCTTAATTGCCTACCGTCGTAAGCTGTTAGTGTCTTAATGACCGTTCCACAGGTGCATGTTCATTAATTGTTTATGGTTCATTGAACAAGCATGGGAAACAGTGTTTAACCCTTTACAGTGAAGATCTGTGAAGTTATTTGGATTTTTACAAATTATCTTTGAAAGACAAGTTCCTGAAGGTCCTGAAGGTCCTGAAGGTCCTTTCCTTTTTTGCTGAGTTTATATATATATATTTATATGTGTTTTTGTATATTTTGTATAGTTTTATCTGTTTACAATAATAAATAAATACATGTATTCACTGAGGAGGATGATCCTCCCCTTCCTCCTCTGAGGAGCCTCCACTGGCTCACATGCTCAGGTCCCACCTTGGGTCCCAAACCATAGTTTAAGAAACCCTGGCCTAAACCTGTCAATGTTACATTGAGCTGGGTGAACGGAATAGAGAGGGTTCTGTACAGCAGAATCTTAATAAGGTTTAAATAAGTCTTTGTTTACACTCTAGGGTTATACATCAAAGTCTGTATGGTGTGTGCAGGGCACTAAAGCCAATACATGCTGATGTGTTTATTCTATTATTCCAATCCGGTTATTGGCTCCTTTGACTATTGCTCAAGATATGATCAATCAAACAGTTCTCTCTCATTGTGCCTGAGTCTTCAGTTTACACAAAGGCTCCGAACAACTCGGTGAGTCCCTGAATTTGCAGATTAGCCTAAATGATGGTTAAACTGCAGGTTTATTGTCTCCTGATCTTCCTGTACATTTCTGACTGCTGTACGGATCTGGTACTTTCAATTTACCGGGACATTTATTATAATACTGGCTCAGCATTTGAAATAGCCTCAAAATTCAGAACCGCTGTTCCTGAGCGTTGTTTTCCCGCCTGAGGTATGTGTTTCTTATTTGCTCAGTGACTCCAGTGGGTCTCCAAACACTTGAACTCAGATTCTTGTAATCCTTTCGATGCCTGATGATTGTCAAACACAAGTACAAGTAAGGCCCAGACCTGGGGGCAACCCCACACCCCTCCCCCTTGTCCAATCCCTTTATATCCCTGCTAACCCACAGTTCATAAAACAGTCGGAGGAGCGAATGCTGTATCAAATCGGAGACACAATGTTTTTGCACATGTGTCCTTTTAAAAAACACAGTCAAATCACACACAAAAAAACACAGGGGAATGGGCTCACTCTAACAATTATCACATGAATGAGCTTTGTATGGAGCACACACACACTGCCTCCATTCTGCACCTTTGGCAGCATGGGACACAGATTCAACAAAATAAAGTTATTTTCAACCATCCCAGCGTTTTCCATCCCAGCGTTTTCAATTTTGCCCATAGCCATATTACTGGCTACCCTGTTACATAACTGGAGGACTTTCTTCTCAAATGTTTGGTTTGGAAGCACCCTGACCACTGGGGCTAGCAAAAAAAAAAATCACAATCATCTTTTCTTTTTCTTTCCTTAGTTTCAGTAAAATAAGTGAAATAAACCCACATTCAGTTAAATTAAAGGCTTGAGGGGGGAAACAGAGACAGACAGAAAAAGTGGTAACAATGAATTCAATTCATTGCCTAGGTTTGGCTGCAGGCCTCGAGAGCAAAAGTGAATCTTTGGTTAATGAGAAAAGGGCTGGGGTCCTACAGTACGAAAGCCTGCAGTACAAAACCATATAATAAAAAACCCTGCAGCACCAAACCTCACAAAACACAGCCCAAACTCATTCTCATAGAATAAAAAAAAATAACTTTCTTCCATACCCCTACTATACAGCATCAACATGGATGATGGACAGTGTAAATCCCTCCTATAGCTTTTTAAGATACAGTAAGAGATTGTTGATAGTTAATATAACTGGAAGATGAATAGTGGTCGTGCTAAGGTATAGCCTAACATAATTATTTTCTAAAACTCATCATGTGAAGAGATGTAGCCTAGTCGTCCAGTCTGTTTGTGCTTTAGCCAATGAAGATAGAGTTAGGTCAGACACTGTACATACAGTCTGGAACCAGTCTAGGAGAGGTGTACTGTTAGCCTGGTTCCAGATTAGTTTGTGCTCTTGCCAACTCGTCATTGACAGTTAAGACAGTTATTGTTAATTAAATTGAAGTTTTGACTTGACAATTACAGTACTGTTTACACTGACCTGTGGCTCGTATACATACTGTACATTCTGAGACCATAACAATATATGTATGGGACCAGGTTTGGAGAGGTTCTGTCCAAACTGACCTGTGGCTACTGCAGTATGGAACCATATACTTTAAATAGAATGAGGGGACACTCAATATGGCCGCCAGTCCTCCCATTATGGCTATAACTGACCTGAATGTGGATACCTTCTCTATTCATTCTTCTTCTATGTATGGGACCAAGGCTAGAGACTTCACTGACCTGTCGCTGCTGAGATGGTTGCGGTGCCACTCTGCTTGTGTCCCCTCTCAGCGGTCAGGGTTATAGTGTACAGCATGCCAGGCGTCAGGTTCCTCAGGGTGTACTTGATGTCATTGGAGAAGGGGGTCAACTCAGCCCTGTACCCGTCGGCCGACACATATAGCAACTTGTACTTGTCGATCTTAGCCACCGGCTTCTGCCACACCAGCACCAACTCAGTCTCAGTGGAAGACTCCACCTCAAGGTTTTTAGGCGCATCCAATGCTGAAGATTAGAATAAAGAAGGAGAATATAGAACAAATGATATGAAATATAGAAAGAGAATATAGAACAAATTATATGAAATATAGAAAGAGAATATAGAACATAGAAGGATAATATAGAACAAATAATATGAAATATAGAAAGAGAATATAGAACATAGAAGGATAATATAGAACAAAGAATATGAAATAGACAAAGAATATAGAATACATGATATAGAAGGAGAATATAGAATATAGAATAGGAAATAAAGAAGGAGTATTTCAGGCTAACAAGACTAGGATGTCTGACTGTAGTGCAAGTCAAGTGGAGAAAACTATTTGTGGATTGTAGGAGGTAAATAGTTGAATGGGAATTATAATTAGTAGATTCCTACTACTATCCATGACAGTAAACAACACAATGTAATTATTTACGATACAGTAAAAGTGAATAGATCTCACCTGTAACGGCATTGGTGGTGGAAGGAAGGCTCTCGCGCTCGCTCTTCACGGCAGTCACTCCCATCCCATACTCTGTCCCAGGTCTCAGGCCTACACAACACACAGACAAATAACACGTATTGTACCGGATGTGTGCAAACAGAGTATGAGGAACATCTTTTTGTTGTATTGACCAATGATCAGGTTTTGATCTCTGAAAAGAGTGGAATAGAAAAACACTCAGCTGTTTGCAGCTAATAGCTTCGACAACAATGAAAAAGACTCAAGCACTTCAAGGTCTTAATTGCCTAAAAGAGATTCAAGCATAATTGGGTTTCAGCCTCTTCATCCTGGAACCTGTATTTGGAACCTCTATTTGCACTGATGGCTCTAGAAGAGGCTCTCTATGGGCCAGAAACAACATTTGCTGTGATATAAGAGGCTTTTGAGATCTGTGTGCGGTGCAATTAACAGCCCTCAGTCCAACTGCCCTTATTTCCTTTATTAACTCCCACAGAGGTCACTAGGCAGCCAAGCACCAGGAGTCTTGCAGCATGAAATTACACCTAATGCAGAGGAAACTCATTATCAATAAAATCACAAGCGTGAAGGCAATTACAGATAATAACTGTGAAAAAAGTGCTGAGGTGTGTGAGGATCAGAGAGGAGCGGAGGGGGACGTCAGTCAGCTAAATAGAAACACTGGGTGTGTCCCAAATGGCACCCTATTCCCTACAGAGTGCACTTTTATTTTGAGTAGTGCACTATGTAGGGAGTAAAACACTATGTAGATAATGGAATGCCATTTGGAATGCACATACTGCCTTATATACAGGGGATGGGCCTCCCAAGGACAAAGAATGGGCCTCAGACAAAGACACAATTACTGGTTTGGAATCTTTTTTCTTTTTTTCTCAGGTAGGAAGCCTAATCCTTCAATGCAGTGGCACATGGTTTAGAAAAACACGTCCGTCCGACCACCTCAAAGCATGGTGCATTCTGGGAGCCGATGCATGTGGATGAAAAAAGGCCCTCCCTGCTTTTCTTGTTTGACCAGGATGGAGCTCACATGGAATAACACTGTTGCTTGTTTCAATTTAAAGTTTTCTAATAAATTGGGGGGCTTTTGTGGCCGGGCAAACGTTTCACGAGACAAAAAGTAACCAGACCATTTGGAAATACTGTAAGTGCATTGAATATAATGCAGAACATTTTTGAAAGAGGACCACAAATGCTTGGCGGCTGAATAGTTGGCAGAGCGCCGCCGCCGTTTACATTGAAAAACAATATCTATTAATTTACACACAGATAGCATGGTAGTTTTAAAGCTGTTATCACATTGAAATAAATCCTTTGTCAATCCTTTTTTAAAGAGTTATTGAGTTAATGTAAACTCAAAGAAAACAAAAGTATCTAAAAACTGAAACTGTACCAGAACTTCAGTTCACTTCCTCACTTCCTGTAGAGTGGGAAACGAGACTAGCACCACCACAGCATCCTGTAACTCTGGACTAGTGGGAGGGGTACTGGCTTACCAAAGGGAAAGGAACACCGCCACAACCTCGCTCTCCAACAAAGCCGATTGAACTGAGGAGCTAACTGAAGTGAAGAGGAAGTTGTCTGGAAGAGAAACTCTTGGAGGGCAGTTGAAGTAGATCAAAATAACATCTTTATTGATATACAGTGCCTTGCGAAAGTATTCGACCCCCTTGAACTTTGCGACCTTTTGCCAATTTTTTCCCATTCCTCCTTGCAAAACAGCTCGAGCTCAGTGAGGTTGGATGGAGAGCATTTGTGAACAGCAGTTTTCAGTTCTTTCCCCAGATTCTCGATTGGATTCAGGTCTGGACTTTGACTTGGCCATTCTAACACCTGGATATGTTTATTTTTGAACCATTCCATTGTAGATTTTGCTTTATGTTTTGGATCATTGTCTTGTTGGAGACAAATCTCCGTCCCAGTTTCAGGTCTTTTGCAGACTCCATCAGGTTTTCTTCCAGAATGATTTTTGTATCCAAATCCTTTAAGAAATGGCTTTAAACTTCTTCACAACAGTATCTTGGACCTGCCTGGTGTGTTCCTTGTTCTTCATGATGCTCTCTGCGCTTTTAACGGACCTCTGAGACTATCACAGTGCAGGTGCATTTATACGGAGAATTGATTACACACAGGTGGCTTGTATTTATCATCATTAGTCATTTAGGTCAACATTGGATCATTCAGAGATCCTCACTGAACTTCTGGAGAGAGTTTGCTGCACTGAAAGTAAAGGGGCTGAATAATTTTGCACGCCCAATTTTTCAGTTTTTGATTTGTTAAAAAAGTTTGAAATATCCAATAAATGTCGTTCCACTTCATGATTGTGTCCCACTTGTTGTTGATTCTTCACAAAAATATACAGTTTTATATCTTTATGTTTGAAGCCTGAAATGTGGCAAAAGGTCGCAAAGTTCAAGGGGGCCGAATACTTTCGCAAGGCACTGTAACTAACGCATTTGAGCCCTCTGCCTTCGCCAGGGTTTTACAGATATTCAAATGAGATCACTTACCACTGATCTTGGCCTGGGTGGTGTCCATGGGTCCTGTAGGGAACAGCAGCTCCCCGTGGTCTCCTCCAGAGAGGGGGCCGTATTTGATGCGGTAGTTGTCTACTTTAGCCAGGCTGTTCTTCCACTCCAGAGTGATGCTCTCGTCAGTCAGCTCTACCGCCTGCAGATCCTGCGGGGCATCCAGGTCTGGAACACATCCAGTCACAGATCAGTCGGAGTGGGAACAGACCACCACTTTTTTTAACAGAATTTTTCATCCCTAGTACTGTATGAAATGCTTGTTCCAGGTTCCTTGGCTGCATATCCCAAATGGAACCTGGAACCAAATATTCCCTATATAGCAGTATTGGGGTCAATTCCACAAATTAAATTCTAATTCTATTCCATCCCTGTAAATTCCATTTAATTCAATTATTTAAATTCTGAGATAATTCAATTCCTTTCAATTCCAATGTTGGGTCATTCCAATAATTCATTCCCCGATTCAATATTATCCCCAGAACTTTTACAAATTCAAATGAATTCCCTCAGGCTTTCAGGCTGATCTGTTCAGACAGCCTAGCTGTACTGGAAATATAGAAATACAAGTTGAAATGACTTAAACAAATCATGTAGTCAACTTTTGATACTGCATTAACTATATTAACTGGGACATATACAAATATCAATTAAATGAAATTACAAAGATTAAATGTTTTTACAATTCTAATTCAAACAGTCTAATTACAATTAAATTCCAATTGTGTAAATTGACAATTGTTGAAATTCAAATTTAATTCAATGTACATTCTCCACTTCATGAGTGAAATCAAACATGTAATTGGAATTTCAAATGAAATTGGAATTGACCCCAACCCTGCTATATAGTACAATACTTTTGACCAGAGCAATAATGGGCCTTGATGAAAAAGTAGTGCACTGTAAAGGGAATAGGGTGCCAATTGGGACATTGCTCGTGTCTTACCTGTTAGGAAGTTCTCAGACACAGGCACACTAGTCATCTCTCCCCTCTTGGCCATGAGAGACACCTCATACTCTGTGTCAGGGTTCAGGCTGCCCAGGTGGTACTGTGTGTCGCTGGAGGACAGCTCCACTGTGTTCCTGTCTGAGGGGTTGTCGTTGGGCCCGTAGGTCACGCTCACCCCGTCCACCACAGCCACCGGCAGAAACCAGGTCACCAGCGCTGTGGTGTCCGTTACGTCACGCACATCCACCTCTCTGGGCGAATCGATCTCTGCAGAGAGAAGAGGCCAGAAAAGGGGGTGGGGTGAATACAGGGTGCTATTCCCTATATAGAGCACTACTTTTGACTAGAGCACTATGGTACCGGGTCAAAAGTAGTCCACTATATAGGGAATAAGGTGCTATTTGGGTCGAATCCCATTTAATAAGCATTTAGTAAGCATTCATAAGGTTCGTAGGCCAGAGAAGGGGGTTTGGTTGTTAAATTAAGGCAGGTTGCGTATTTAGGAATGCACTCGCCAAGGATCGGGCAGAGAGACTTGGAATCCAGGTTACAGAGTGTGAGCTCTCATCAGAACCTTTGCTACAGGGTTGAATATGAATATTGAGAGCATGTACTACCAATAATAGTTTGAAAACACTGCAATTTCTAGTATGCATCCATGCATGCGGTTGTTCATGTAAGTACACATCAAAACCTAGAGCATGAAAGGCACTTTCCCTACAGTGTGATGGAATTGATTTGTCACATTCAGCAACTTCAGGAAAGTCAAACCTTCTGCAAAAGGGAGATAAGACATGGAACCTGCATTGGAGCTTAACACAGATTTAACCCCCAATGAGACTGGCTGTGTGCTTGTGCGCGTGTGTGTGTGCATGTGTGCGGCTCCAGGGTTGTGATTGTCTCCTAAGTGGTGCCTCCATCCCACACACATACACACCATGGGGGGAGGGGGAGAGTGAGGGGGGGACAGGATCACTCCATGCAATTAGACCCCCAGAATGCAAATCCCACTACAGTATGTCAATGTGTGTTAATAAAACACCATTCCCGAACACTACTAGTCTTGAATGTGTTGGTGGTGAGCCACCTAAAAATAGCTTGGCTGGTGAGAGGGTTGGTGGGAACCAAGCTGGCAGTTGGAGTATAGTTTCAACCCTAAAACCTGTAGTTCTATTGATCCAAAACCCAAAGTATTTCTCACTGATACAAGCCATTAGCCTTGATAGCAGCACCCTGATGGAGATATTATTTCCTCATAACTGTTAAACCTTCCAAGGGGGTAGTGATGGCTTTTTACTGCCTCTGGTAAATCAAGACGATAATATGAAAAGTAATGAGCTAATCACTCAACGTTGGAATTCAGGATGCCTTGGACCGACTGTCCGACTGCATCCTCCTAAATTGTACCCTGTCGCCTACATAGTACACTACTAGTCCCATAGGACCCTGGTCAAAAGTAGCGCACTACATAGGAAATAAGGTGGCATTTAGGACAGAATCTCAGAGCTGCAGGAGAGGGGATATTCAAGAAATCTATTGGATCAATGTGACAATGTGTTTCTGTGTGTAACTTTGACAGCTGAAAGCTGCTTCTGAGTCTGTCTGTATTGATGGAAATCATATTTAAAAATGTACGCAGGAGGTCAGAATGGCGTAAGGGGGGTTTATGGTTTATTCCCATGCAAATATGTCATGAATACAAGGATTACAGTAGACTTGATGCTGGCAGGTCCCTGTGTGAAGCTCTCCATATTTTGAATGAGTTATTTACCTGTAATTGTGTGTTGCCAGCATTGGCAGGCATGAAAAAAAGTCTAATTCTGAATGAATTCTGAACATTTAATTCAAAGCTTCTTCAGAGATAAGACATTCAAGCCTTGACGCATTAAATCAAAGGCCTACTGTATATATGATTCTGTAAACCTTGGGTATCACAGTGCGACCAAGTGGATATACTTGGGGGGGTCGTCCTATAAGCTACCATCTACTCAGGCTCAACATTCAGGTACATTTTTCAGGTACAAGTTATTTTCAGGTACAAGTTATTTGCCTGGAGGTGTAAATTGTTGCCCTGTAAAACAAATGGATATACACTCACTTGTGAAAACGTTCTTGCGTGCCGGGGGTCCGCTGGTGTTGTTCTTCACCACCTCCAGTTTGACCTCGTACTCCTGACCAGGTCCCAGCCCGGACTGCTCGAACATGGTGTCAGGGCTGCCCAGGGAGTTCAGAATCTCCCCGTTCTCCTCTTTCTGCCGACACCAAACAACACCAATCATTAAAATGATATGGCATGTTTCATAATGGCACAGTTCCCCTTGGGGATTAATTAAGTACCTATCTATCTAGTGTATCTATCATTACCCACCTCAAAGGCAAGCTTAGGCGTGAGTAGCTTCCCAAACCCTATTCACTTTACAGTGCACTACTTTTGACCACTGCCAATTGGGCTCAGGTCAAAAGTAGTGCACTATATAGAGAGTAGGGAGCCATTTGGGACAATCCCTTGGTGTGGGAATAGGTCAGCCACATCATACTCAGGGGTCCAGTCTGTGATGGTGGAACTATAGTATGGTGTGTGGGGGGAACTGAATGTAATTAACTGTGGCTTTCATGTCCTAGGACTATTTCTCATAGGCTCTTGAAAAGAAAAAAAGCTTTTAGAAACAATAATCATTCTGTGCCTCATGGCTGCAGTACATGGACATTAGAGCTGTCAATAGAAGCCTCGCAGAACATTCAGTCACATTTAAACTTAGAGACTTAAAGAAAACAGTCTTTGGATACTGTCTCGGCTAAACTATTTTCCATGAAATACTAACCCTGTTTCACATAATCTCCCTCTCAAATGGCACCCTACACCCTATTCCCAATATAGTGCACTACTTTTGACCAGGACCCATAGACCTATAGGGCTCTGGTCAAAAGTAGTGCACTATATAGAGAATTATGTGCCATTTGGGACGCAGACACATAGCTAGGGCAATTACTGAAGCTTGAAGTGGGTGTCTGTCCTGTTATGGGGCGTATATGGTTTCTTCCACAGGGAAACAGGGATAATGATAGGCTGTGGGCTTCTGAAGATCTCAACCTCCTCCTTGTGGAATAGGTAGAGAGAGCTCCATTAACAACATGCAATGCACCATGGGAGACAGGAGAGGGGCGTGCTGCCCACTCACACTGTTTCTGAAGATGAATGGTCTACTGTTGCTAATTCACAGTGTTTCTGAAGATGAGGGATCCACTGTTGCTAATTCAGTGTTTCTGAAGATGAGGGATCTACTGTTGCTAACTCACAGTGTTTCTGAAGATGAGGGGTCTACTGTTGCTAACTCACAGTGTTTCTGAAGATGAGGAATCTACTGTTGCTAACTCACAGTGTTTCTGAAGATGAGGGGTCTACTGTTGCTAATTCAGTGTTTCTGAAGATGAGGGATCTACTGTTGCTAACTCACAGTGTTTCTGAAGATGAGGGGTCTACTGTTGCTAACTCACAGTGTTTCTGAAGATGAGGGGTCTACTGTTGCTAATTCAGTGTTTCTGAAGATGAGGGGTCTACTGTTGCTAACTCACAGTGTTTCTGAAGATGAGGGGTCTACTGTTGCTAACTCACAGTGTTTCTGAAGATGAGGGGTCTACTGTTGCTAACTCACAGTGTTTCTGAAGATGAGGTTCCAGCCATCAAAGGGGATGTCCAAAGGGTCCCACTGAACCTCCACTGCAGTCTCCCTCACTGATGTGAACTTGAGACCCTCAGGCGCAGGAAGATCTAAGGGGATGAGACGGACAAATAAGACCATATTTGATGTTCTGTTTACTTAACCCTCAGGACACCCAGCACATGGTTACATCTCAAATGGCACCCTATTCCCTATACAGTACACTGATTACACCAGAGCCAGCCCTATGGGCTCTGGTCAAGGTAGTCCACTATAAGGAATAGGGTGCCATTGAGACCCAGACATGGACTCACGTCCAGCTGGTTCCAATGACGGGTAGATCAAGGGCAACATTGAAAAACTGCACCATCCCAGGTACAAATGAGTGATTGAATGAAATTACATTGGCAACAGATTTTCGCATTAGCCCTGTAATCAATTTGTTGATATTAAAAGTTACATTGGATTTTTATTGACTGCCCTTAATGAATGGCATTTTTTGCATTACCCATAGCAGTCAGGCATCAACGGTTAAGGTTGTACAGTGTCCATATTAGGACAGTCTCAGTCAGACTTTAGTCAGCCTTATCAGGAGTGCCTGCTGAGATGGAGAATGTCCGAAAGTGGGCACCGCAGAGGTGCCTGATGGCTCCGGGGTGAATTTTACCCTAGGTACAGATCTAGGAAAGGCTTCCCCTACCCAAATCCTAACCTTAACCATTAGTGGGGAAAGTGCTAAACTGACCCAAGGTCAGCATCCTGGGTCAAAGTTCCGCTACTCCTGACTTACGTGTTGCCACCCTGGCACTGACGGGGACACTCCTCTTGTTGTTGAGAACAGCGAAGACACTGATCAGGTACTCCACACCAGGCTCCAGCTCACTGATGGTGGCAGTCTTCTTGTCCCCAGGCACACGCATGTCCAGCTCCAGGCCCCCAAGGCCGGTTGGCACATAGGTGACCAGGTACTCTGACACCTGCATCTCGTTAACCCAGGAGAGGTCGACTGTCTCCGGAGTGACCTCTAGCACTGTCAGGTCCTTGGGCGGAGACACTGGAGAGACACAAAACAACACCATTTGGGGGACATATTCATCTTTTTACAAGTGATTATTGTTTTTTGATGTATATATCATGGAAGCTTGTATATATCACGGAAGCTTGTATATATCATGGAAGCAAGGAAATGAAAATGTCAAGATCGGCTAAGTGAATATTTTTTGTATGAAAATTACAGCAACACAACTACAGTTCAATGGGGGGCTTCAACAGTATAATTTGACATTTTTCTCTGATCTGAGTTATTTTGCGGCGACTAATGACCTAACTTCAACCAAATCATCAATTCTCCATGTTGAAGCCAGTGGAAAACTTCAACCCATATGTCATCATTCGACAACCACATTAAACTGCAATATTATTCATTTAAAGCAATATAAACAATGCTGTGAGGTCAGACACATTAGCATTCCAATGAATGTCATCATGTGGAAATGTTCCTTAAAAATATCAGCCAACATAAACAAATGACATCACATCAAACAATACTCTCATCAACCAAAGGATCTCTCTTTCTCCTATATAGTGCACTACTATTTACCAGAGCCGTATTGGCCCTAGTCAAATATAGTCAGTGGTGGAAAAAGTATCCAATTGTCATACTTGAGTAAAAGTAAAGATACCTTAACAGAAAATGACTCAAGTAAAAGTGAAAGTCACCAAGTAAAATACTACTTGAGTAAAAGTCTAAAGGTATTTGATTTTAAATATACTTAAGTATCAAAAGTAAATGTCATTTCAAAAATATACTTAAGTATCAAAAGTAAAAGTGAAAGTATAAATCATTTCATATTCCTTATGTATGGCAAACCAGACGGCACCATTTATTATTTTATTTTTTTTACAGATAGTTGGGCACACTCCAACACTCAGACATCATTTACAAATTAAGCATTTGTGTTTAGTGAGTCCGCCAAATCAGAGGCAGTAGTGATGACCATGGATGTTCTCTTGATAAGTGTGTGAATTAGACAATTTTCCTGTCCTGTTAAGCATTCAAAATGTAACAGGTACTTTTGGGTGTCAGGGAAAATGTATGGAGTAATGTAGTGGAGTAAAAGTTTTCAAAAATATAAATAGTAAAGTACAGATACCCCAAAAACGACTTAAGTAGTACTTTCAGGTATTTTTGCTCAAGTTTTTTACATCCCTGAACATGGTGCACTATAAGGGGAATAGGGTGCCATTTGGGACGCAGCCTGTGTCTCTTACCCTCAGAGCAGTCTTCTCCGATGAAGCCTTCGTTACACAGACACACTCCGTTTATACATTTCCCCTGGTCCTCGCAGTCTCCTGGACAGGTGAGCAGAGAACAGTCCAGGCCCTGGAATCCCTCGAAGCACACACACTTCCCGTCCACGCAGTAACCCCTCTCCAGGCAGTTATTGGGACACGTCTTCTCATTGCAGTCCTCCCCAGCAAAGCCCTGGTTGCACACACACTGGCCATTGACACAGTGGCCACGGTTCAGACAGTTGTTGGGACAAGTCAGCTCGCTGCATTCTTTGCCTGTGAAGCCCACAAAGCACACACACTTGCCATCAACACACTCGCCGTGTCCCAGGCAGTCTTTGGGGCAGGTCTTGATGCTGCAGTCATCCCCCGCAAAGCCTTTACTGCACACACACTCTCCGTTCACACAGCTCCCTTGGTTCAGACACTTCATAGGGCAGGAGATTTCAGAACAGTCCTCGCCCTCAAATCCTGCATTGCAGACACACTCTCCATTGACACACTGGCCTCTGTTGCTGCAGTTGTCTGGGCAGGACAAAATGGAACAGTCCACTCCCTCGAATCCTGGGTCGCAGATGCACCTCCCGTTGAAACAGTGGCCTCTCTCAGTACAATCGTTGGGGCAGGTGAGCTTGGAGCAGTCTTCCCCGCTGTAGCCGGAGTGACACACACACTGGCCGTTGACGCACACCCCGCGGTTGTTACAGTTGCTGGGGCAGATAGGCTCCCCACAGTCCACTCCTGTAAAGCCCTCTTCGCAGAAGCAGGTTCCGTTGACGCAGCGGCCGCGGTCGTAGCAGTCGTTGGGACAGATGAGCTCGGAGCAGTCGTAGCCCGTCCACGGCTCGTCACACACACACTCATCGTCCACGCAGCGGCCACGCCCCAGGCAGTTGTTCAGGCAGTTGGTCTGGGAGCAGTCGTTCCCTGTGAAGCCTTCCTCACAGATACACATGGCGTCGATGCACTCCCCGTTGTCCCCACAGTCCACCTGACACAGCTCCATACTGCAGTCATCTCCATAGAAGCCCTCGAAGCAGACACACTTGCCGTCGATGCAGCGCCCCTGGTCCTGGCAGAAGTTGGGGCACTCAGGCTCGGTGCAGTTGGGTCCCTTCCAGCCGGGCTCACACACACAGCTGCAGGTCTCAGTGCTGAAGTTACCACGGCCGTTGCAGTAAGGCTTGGTGGCCACCTCACCTGAGGAAACATGGAGGGAGCAACACAAAATTCAATTTAGGTGATTATAATAGTAGAAATTCTACCACAAATATTATGCAAAAAGACAAAGACCAGTCTGAATAGGGATTATTGCTCTTTAGAATAATTAAGACCAATCTAAAAATGTTATCTAAATCGAAACTACAACTAACTGCCCCGAGAGCAGTGTTTCCACATCCTGGTCCTTTTGTTTTTGTCATAGCACTAACATATGTTATTCAATGAATCAACTCATTATCAAACCTTTCGTTGAATCAGGTGTGTCAGGACCAAGATTGGGAAACACTGGCCTAGAGCGTCTGTAGACCAACTGTGCTATACTGTACCTGTAATCTGAGCTCCACAGCAGCTGGTTCCACTGCCACACTGTTCTCTGAGGCTGGACAGCTCAGACTCCAGCATCTCCAACCTGCTCAGGATGTCCTTCATGTCGTGCATGGGGTTGTCACAGCCGCACGCCTGCTTGGGAATGTTGATGCGGTGGGTGAACACGATCTGGTTCTCCCCGTCCACCGTGTGCTCCAGGTGCTCTGTGGTCTGCATGTCCGACTGGACTGGACTTCCTTTGGGCTTGATCTCGGTTCCTCCGGGGCTCTCCACGTCTACGGAACACAGGGAGCTGGAGGGGACATTGATGTTGTAGATGTGGTTGAAGACCACTGGCTGGTCAGGGTGGGGCAGGGTCATGTTCTCAGAGGTGTCTCTCAGGGTCTCTCTGCGGTGGCGGATGATCTTCTTGACCAGGCCAGCGCTGGAGAGCTGGAGCAACACGGTCACGGTCACACAGCCTAGGAGTAGGCCTTTCATCACCATGATGACCAGGTCCTGTCAAGTCCTGCTGGGAGAGCTTGTGATCTGTCAGGAAAATGGAGTCGTTCTATCTGTGAGATGGCGAAGATGCCCTTGTATCCTAGAATCAAAGAAAAAAAGAAAGCCTAGTGTGAATCGAAGCCGAAGGTTCAGATAAACTGTATGTAAGAGAGAGTAGGGAAGATAATAGGAGAACATTGGAGAACAGTAGCTACTTTATCTATTTATAAAATATTGAATGCACAATCTCAACCCACTCTCAATTCTCAAGTTATGAAACGCATTGTTCATCTTGACATTTCTAGTTTGCCCTTACTAGCCAGTATGGATCTGGCAGGGACCAACACAAAACAGCCTGATTCACTTCAGATCATGTGGCTACAGTGAAATGTCAAAGTATCCTACTAAAAGCAATTAACATTCCACAGTCTCATTTAACAGAATACCTCCTCCAATACGTGATCCTGTTGCTGCCTGTCTGTCTGCCTGTCTGTCTGCCCTGCCTTTCTGCCTAGTTATCTCCTTGCCTGCCCGCACCCCATCTCAACCCCCCTGCTCACAGTGGAGGAGACAGACATTTTCTCTGAGGACCAACACGGCAAGGGCAATTACTGCAGGGGTGGCGAGTTGTGACCTTGAGTGCTGCGGGATTTTATTCTCTGTCCGGGTTTCTCATGACAGGCTGCCATGAACGACAGGCAACACCTGCATGTGGGGAAAATGGAACTAACCTTCTCCCTCCCCTTCCCGACGCCCCAGACCACAACCCAAGCTGACAGATTAAAACCGGTGAGGGGGAGACCATCTGCAGGGTTCCGGCTAGCCTAGCAGCACACCGCGCAGGGTTGGCCGGGTGTTCAGGGCTTGCATCCCAAATGGCACCCTATTCCCTTTATAGTGCATTACTTTTGACCAGAGCCCTGGGCTGTAAAGGGAATAGGGTGCCATTCGGGATGCTCTCCAGACGAACATTCAGTTCAATTTGGTAACATGATTCTTTCCACACCAAAAGTTACTGGGCTGTTTCTCTAGGCTCCCAAGACATGTTGCTTCTTTTAAGAGTAACGGTCTGCTGGAAAAAGTGCTGAGGTTGAGTTATGGTTTGGAGGCTGGCAGTAAAACATTGTGGTCTGTCCTTTGATCTCGTTCTTACATAAAAAAAGACATGTTAGTGAAAATATGCCCCTCTGTGGGCAACAGAGCTTGAACGTGGAGTGTACATTACATGTTCTTTATCAACAACAGAACAAATCTGGACATATGGAAGGGGTTTGTAAAGACAAAGCTGAACAATCAGGAATTAAGTAACTTTGTGTAAGTTAAGAGTGACATACAATCCAACATGTGTTTTTTACCTTCTCATTATTGGTCAGTATAAGGGGGAGGGTAAATACACATTTAACATGTCATTATTGGTCAGTATAAGGGGGAGGGTAAATACACATTTAACATGTCATTATTGGTCAGTATAAGGGGGAGGGTAAATACACATTTAACATGTCATTATTGGTCAGTATAAGGGGGAGGGTAAATACACATTTAACAATGGATTTCCTGCCTTCAAAGAAGAGGTGTTTCCCCCTAGCTAATTACACACTAACTTTTTATTTTCATTTGACCTTTATTTAACTAGGCAAGTCAGTTAAGAACAAATTCTTATATTCAATGACAGCCTAGGAACAGTGGGTTAACTGCCTTGTTCAGGGGCAGAACGACAGATTTGCACCGTGTCAGCTCATGGATTTGAACTTGCAACCTTTTGGTTACTAGTCCAATGCTCTTACCACTAGGCTACGCTGCCACCGTCAAAATGCTGACACCATCTATTTGGTGTTTCTCACCTTCAGTAAGAACAGGTTGCTCTAAAAGTAGGATTGCTTTCAGCAGTCAAAATAAAATGTTCTCCATATGTTCCAAAAAGAGACAATTGTTGCGACTCAACACCAATTCAACATTAACAAGACATGAGCCCCTAGACATGTTCCATACGGGTACGTCCCAAAGGGCACCCTATTCCCTGTATAGTGCACTTCTTCTGACCTGGTCAAAAGTAGTGCACTGTATAGGGAATAGGGTGCTCTTTCAGACTCAGCCATGGATATATAATGGAGGGAGTTCCATTATCGTGGGGTGATGAAAAGGGGGTTACCGCCTTGCCGCAGACAGGGTCAGAGTGACACAGAATATACTAACGGTGTGCAGCGAATCATAAATCTTCTCTACACACAGAGAGCGGGAGCCTGACAGCCAAGACAGCCACTGGCACAGGGAGGTCATGAGCAGTAGCTCCTGTGATGTGAGGAGCCACTGCTCTGCTGCTCTCTGCTCAGTCTCCTGAACCTGCGCTGACGTGTGATTAGGCTGTCTGACAGATGAGCTCCAGTCCCAGGGATAGAACGAACGGGATCCCACGGCTGATCTCAGCTTCAGCAGCCAGCCCCTGATTAGACAGACAGGGATGAGTGCCTCCGTGATGGACGCACAGTAAGAGCACTAATGTAGCCTGCTGATGGGAGCGCTGAGATCTGGGCCCTCGGGGGCATGAAAAAGCTACTACCCCCCCCACCTCACAGGCATACATACAGGCACACACACACACACACACACACACACACACACACACACACACACACACACACACACACACACACACACACACACACACACACACACACACACACACACACACACACACACACACACACACACACACACACACACACACACACACACACACACACACACTTGCTCCGCTGTGCCTGAGCGTCGCAAACCAGGGATTAAATCAACAAAATAGCCAGAAAATTGCTTTGAGTTGCTGCTAGGGTTTTAGTTCTGGGCGGATGGTTGGCTTTCTCACTTTGGAGGCTGGCTGGCTTCTCTCCACATGGAACACTTAGGGAACCAACCCTCTCTGAGAGAGCAAACTAGTCTTTGTGCGAGGCATTATTTAGCAAATCTGTGGCTTTGGCGAAACAAGTGGAAAGGAACCAAACGTGTATTTCTCAAATATCCATAGACAGTAGTCTAATATATCAACTACTTGCAACCATAATTTGATATGCTGCAACGGTTGTTATTAGATGATCATTGAAATACACCAGACAGTTCTAGCCTTTTTCCCACCATGGGAACAGAGAAAACAACCTCTCCTCCTGGACTTCCGTCAGCAGACCCCTGTGGCCATGGCACTATGCTAATGCAGTTGGTTGCTGGCACACTCACTCGGACTTGACACAATTTGACTGCTGCTACTTTCTAATTCTCTCACTTTTATTTTACTCTATTGTTAGCTTCTCAGACGGCAACAAAGCCAGTTGGCTGCCATGTGGCCAATGTGTGGGGGGTTTTACCAGGGGAACAAGAACCTGCTGGCTGGCACACATATTTAGTGCAAGTGATCTAAATTAGCCCAGTATTGTAAGAGTGCCGCTGAGCCGGCAACACTTCAGATTTATATCCATCACACACAGAGAGGATAGCTGGGAATGGTTTCAAACAATGTCCCCTCTTCTTACTAAGCTTCTAATTCAAAACCAATTCTAATTTCAAACGCTGCTGTATGTACCGTGCCTCTGAGGCAACAATAATGCCTGTCATAGATTATACAACAAGGTTTCCGCCAACATACATATGCAAAAGTTTGGATTGGTTAGACAAAATGAACGAGACACAGTAAATCTCAAAACCAATGAAGTCAGCATTGGTCTCTGATCATACAGTATCGGTGATGGGGATCACAGTTATAAGAAATAGTGTCAAGTGTGACAGTGCCAACTAAATTGACATGATTTTGACTGATCAAATCAGGATGATCCTGCACAAATCTACATGACGAGAATCTCGAAATCCATATCAAACTGGTGAACGGTTTTGCCATGTGGGTGTGAATACAATAAGCATGCTTCTTCCTGTTGCATGGAAAAGAAGAGAGTGTACGAGACAGAATTGAGACCCTGCAGAGATTAAAGCCTCCTCCGTTTGTAACGTGGTGTTATTTCCACTGTCTAAACCACGTTTCCATCCACAGTTGTCATGCGACTAGAATCACACCGTATAAAAAATACACCGTGACAGCTGTGATGGAAACGGGCAGGTTCGGTACATCTCCTTCCCATACGGTACCTTCCTGACTTCCTCATTAGTGTCATGTATAAACCATGGCGCTGTGTTATCCATCTCCAAACAATGCAAGCGAAGATCCCCCCCCGTTACCATTACAGTACCAAACGTTCTTTCTTTCTCTGATAAATACTCCTTTCGTCTCTCCGCTGTGTGTTGCATTTGGAGTCTTGGAGGATCTTAATCCTTCAGTAAATCAAGTGAATGCACTTATTTAACACAAAGCAGAAGGAAGAGGATCAGGGTGGAATATAGGGAGTTAGCAAGAGGGAAAACCCGGACACTTCTACAGCCCATTTAAATCCATATAAGCTACAGTGGTGTATACCAATATTTGATTTCATTCCAAATGGCACTCTATTCCCTTTATAGTGCGCTACTTTTGACCAGGGCCTCAGGTCAAAAGAAGTGCACTATATAGGGAATAGGCCCAAGTTTTGACTTGTGTTAAGATTTGCACTGTAAATGTTCAATCGCTTAGCATCGCTGCTACCATTTCTCACGTTCACCTCTAGTTTCAGGGGAAATAAGCACAGAAATATTTTGTCAATGATTGTTTTTCCAGTGGTACCATGTCTTTTTTTCTTTCCTTCTCCCGTCTTTCAGACACTCAGGGCCGGACCTAGCCTTTTGGGGGCCCTAGGTGAGATTTGGTTGGGGGCCCTAGGTGAGATTTGGTTGGGAGCCCCCCGCCCCGCCCATTTTGCTATGGGAAGGACAGAACATTTAGCAATTTTATAACTAATTTCATGCAATTCTACTCTCGTTTTGCCATGGGACAGAGAGAAAGAAGGTTGAGACCATGACTGAGTTCCAAAAAAAAATATGCCCAGGGCCGGCCCTGCAGACACTGGAAGTTTTGAATTTTGAATTCAATCCCGTCAAGGATTTCAGACGTCCTATGCAGAAGCCAGGATTTCTTTCAAACTCAGCCCAGCCTGGCCCCCATGCTGGAAAACTTAATCATCACTGTAGTCTACCTTTACTAATACCCACTGTGCCATATGGTGCAGCCAAGATAAATCACCAGAAAACACCACTGTTCACCATGCACAGTGCAGGCTGTCACTGTGTAGCCCGTTTGGTGAAAGATGCTAGCTATCGATAGAGCAGGAAGGAAGGCAACCATCCTTCTGCACAGCAGGCACGTGTTTTATGACTTAAATGCAAGCTAATACAGATCATGATAGTTTGCTAATGATAAATAGAAGATATGCCTGTGGGATGGAGTATATGGGAAGCATTCACATGGCTGGAGCGTACTACTATCTAGTATCAGTAAGATGAACTCCACAACAAACAAACTGAATATTGAAGCAGATTGGCCCACTTGATGTGTAAAAACTGTAAATATTCAATGACTTCTTCAACCGACCAACTCCCCAGACTATACATCACCAGTATGTTAACACAGGGGAATGTGGAAAAGCATGCTTTTCTTTTCATTTCTGTGGAAATCATCAAGCTTGCCTAGTTTTGTAGGTCACCCATGACAACAACGAGCTTTCCTTCTTTGCCACACACACTATTCTTTAATCTGGGTCGCTCGTGAGGAGATGAATGAAAAGTTATTGTCTGGAGGATCTTTTCACCTTGAGAGACGCCATACAAAATGTCTGGGTGGATGGACCGGGCTCAATGACCAGGAAACGTTGCTCCGTCAAACAAAAATGAAACATGCCACACTGCCATACTAAGAGCATCCATTCATTGCAAAGCCAAGAATAAATCGGCAAATAAGTGACTCTCTCATCACACGTCAAGATTCATCTCTGAAGAGAAGCTCCTCAATAAGGCGGTCCTAGTGGCTGATATTGGAATGATTTATATGTACATAAATCATAATGAAACGCCTGCAAGTTGAAAGGGGTTCTACTTATGTCCTCTTCTGGAGCAGTTAAAGTATTGATTCGTTTCAATCCCCACCAAGGTCACAATCAGAGAGAGAGAGAGAGAGAGAGAGCGAGAGAGAGCAAGAGAGTAGCTGAGGACAGCACTATGGCTGCGAGTTATAATCATCAAAGACAAAAATGTATTTCCAGGACAACTCATAACATGGATTGACTGCAAAGAGGGAGACATGGGATCGATTGTAAAATTCAGCCCTCTGTTGCGATGTTGCTGCTCCTCAAAATGGGTTTTTAAAGTTATCACCTTGCAACAATGGAAGACTCTGTCCTCTCTGTCTCAACCTATCATACAGTGCACGACCTGTGCTGATATTGCACAGGGTTCAGGATGGCTCAGGAATTCATATTTGATAACACAGAGGATGAAGCAGTCAATCAATCTCATCTTATCTGTCCAAAGGGAGGGGAGGAAGGCACCGCATACTGTAGAGCAGGGCTGGGCAAACTTTTTCACTCGAGATTTTGAAATTCAACGGAGGGATGCATTTTTTGGGGGACCAATTGTTTGTTAAAATCAATTTGCCAGGGCTTCCCGAGTGGAGCAGTGGTCTAAGGCACTGCATCGCAGACCTGGGTTCGATCCCAGGTGGGGTCACAGCTGGCAGTGACAGGGAGACCCATGAGGCGGCGCACAATTAGCCCAGCATCGTCCGGGTTAGGAGAGGGTTTGGCAGGCCGAGATTTCCTTGTCCCATCGCGCTTTAGGAACTCCTGTGGCGGGCCAGGCGCATGCACGCTGACACGGTTGCTAGGTGTACAGTGTTTCTTCCGACACATTAGTGCAGTTGGCTTCCGGGTTAAGTGGGCATTGTGCCAGCGGCTTGGCTGGGTCGTTTTTCGGAGGACGCACTGCTCTCGACCGCCTCTCCCGAGTCCGTACGGGAGTTGCAGCGGTGGGACAAGACTATAACTACCAATTGGTTACCATGAAATTGGGAGAAAAACAGTATAACATCTGTTTTTCTTTCTTTTTTTGTAAATGTCTTGCGTGCTGGATTAAAGTGCCGTACTTTGCCCCCACTTGCCTTAGAGGGATGAGGCTAACTGAGGGGACTGACTGTGCTCATGACCTAAACCCTATAGGAGCCTCAAATGGCACCCAATTTCCTATATAGTGCTCTAGTTTTAAACGGAGCCCTATTGGAGTTGGTCAAATGTAGTGTACTACATAGGGAATAGGGTGCCCTTTGGGACACACCCTGCAACACAGTCCACTGCCTCCAAACAAGCCCTCTTAGTCTAGTCTGCTAGTGGACGACTGGACGCCGACGCCCCTTAGCCGTTTATTTTGTCTGGCCTGGACACCCTTAATAAAAGGGCAGTCGGTCGTGGCAGGTCAGGTTTGGGTTCGCTGATTGGATTGTTTTGAGCAGTCATAATAAACACACAATACACTTCCATTTGTTCAGATGAAAGGCCTGGTGGGTCACAACACAGAAACGGACCCTGGCTGGTTATCATGTCTGGCTGTTGGACAAGTCACAGTATTTCCGTATTGTGTAAATTTACATGGTGACAACTTCAGTTGAATAATTGCAGAAATGCAATTAAATCCCAAAAGATTAACTTAAGAAACTTTAAATTGTAGGCGACTCTCTTTTAAAATGCTGGCTTTCAAAACTAAGGGGAAAACATTCAAAGAAGCGAGAATATGAAATCAATTATGTGTTGCAATGTTTTGATTACTTCCCCTCTTGGCATATAGCTTATCAATTTCCCTCTTATGGGAAAAGCATAAAATTACACAAAATGAAAATTAAATCGAAATATGGTCTGGGTTTTTTTCTTGGGATGAATTGGTTTGGTTTCATATAAATTAAGGCCCATGTTATTGGTCCTCCATGACCCTGGTGTATCTGATGGCACACATAGCGCGGGAGTGGGGGGTTGGTGTGTTCACGTCTGATAAGACAGGCCGGGGGTGGAGGACTGTGATACCAGCACAAACACTTATCTCGCAGCACTGTGCTACGTCCCAAATGGCACCCTATTCCCTATATAGTCCGCTACTTTGACTAGAGCCCTATGGGGCCCGGTCAAAAGCACTGCACTATATAGGGAATAGGGTGCCATTTGGGACGAAGCCAATACACTGCAGCGAGATCACTTTGCCAAGGGTGAACAGTATCACCCTGACGGAACCACAAGGTTGCCCTGAAGCCCTCCTACCTTATCTGACTGTTACAAAAATAAACACACATTCATTTAACAGAAAAGCCATTTCCAAATCTGACATTGAGATACAGAGACAAAGTGTGATACTGTGAATGCACATGTGAGGGGAATGCCTTGGCAGATATCCGAAGACTCAATTCCATTTTATGTCAAGATTTCGCTCATCTCTGGACAGTGAGCCCATCAATGTTCTTCACTGCTTCATGGCCCAACGTACAGTAGGTCCGTCTCACGCTGCTCTTATAGCCCAGTCCAGCTGGAGTGGATAGATACTAGTCATTGTTCATGAGCTCTTTTTTTACACGTTGAGGACTGTTGACCTTCTGTTTATTAGTCTAACCTCATCTGCTGCCTTTACAGAACATCTAATCACTCATCTTTCTAGACGGTCTTAACAACCTAACCCTCCATTCATTTATCCCACTTCCTTTCCCTTAGTTTGAGCAATTCCAATCAAATCTGCTTGTGTTGAACTGTATTCCAACTGTGTCGTAATGTGGTGAAAAGGTATCTTATTGAGGCTGGCTGATAAACTTTCCATGTAACCGACACCTTCCGTCTCAGGTCACCGAATCTAGCTGCAAGACAAACTCGACCGAGATCTGATTGCAGTCCTATAACAAGAGAGCTAGGAGCTGTGTGGGCTTCATATTAGTTACCTCTAGAGAGTGATTTATTACTTAATGCCTACACATGCAAAAGTGACACTAGGATCAGACACGAGTGAAGGGGAAAAAAAATGGGACAGCATGATCCAATTCCTTCACAGACATGAAGACAGAAGATACCTCAGCTAGGCTCTTTAGTGGCTTTATAGACCAATAACCTTCCACTTCCTGGACTGTGGTCGGCACAAGGCAAGAACAATCTGGGTGTTCATGTTTACTTGGGAGAGGAAACTATCTATCAACTGTGGACAGAGAATTCCCTTTCCTGGAGAGGGAGCACCATGTCGTCTGGGGAGCGTCTCGTGGTGCTGCTCCCTGACTTTGCACTGTTAGTAGTACATTCAGACAGAGGAGAGGACAACTTCCTCTGTCCTTGGTCCTAGTTCCTCCCTCGCAAGCTGCACTGGCAGCAGTCCAGTATTTCCAATATGGCAAATGTGTTAACAATGTACAGCAGACAACTTGATGAAAAGGTACAGAGTAATAAAATGATGCTCGCTTCATTCACTTGCAAATTAATCAAAGGGATGTTCAGGTTATTCAAGGACATCCAAAGTACTGTGGACTTATCTTTTCAGGACTGAAAAGAGGGAGATTCTTCACAGCATTGACAGGCTTTATGACTTTCTCCCACCCTATTCTCTAACAGGAAGGAGAGGTTTTCCCACTCGGAAATCGAGGCAGGAATGTTGGCTGTGATATGAGGACATCTGGTTGTCCTTGTCGGCATGTCGATAAGGGCTGAAAGTGTGTCGCGTGTCCTAATGGGAAGTACTACCATCCATTCACACACTTGTATGAGCTATATAACCCCACCCCGGGAACATTATGCTATGGTGGGTGTATTCCAATACGTGGGGTCACTGGTGAAGGCAAAGAGTCACAGCCGTGTTATTAGCCACATGTGTTCATCTCTTGGACGCCTCCAATGCAGTGACTATGTTGGTAACACAGAGGCCCCGGAACACAGGCAGGCTGTGTCCCAGGGCTATGGTCAACAGTAGTGCATTATTTAGGGAATAGGGTGTCATGTGGGACGCACAAACCGGCTGCCAGTGCTTCCCCTCTACTCAGCTCACACATTAGCATCAGAGGAGCATTAAAAACCATCTGCGATTTCAGCACTTTAAGACATTGGATTCTTTTTGAGAGAATCCTTGTGTCTTTGTTCCCGTGGTGATGACTCATCTGTCGGGAGCTTTTTGTCTCAGAGGGGCCGTCACCATCAGGGGCCAATTCTGGGAGTGACATAGGAAAGAGGCCTTTTATAAGGCTTAATACATGCGTATGTGTCACTCTCAAATGTGTTCAGCAAATATAACATGAAAACAAAGCACAAATACAAAGCATGATACTACAGAGGTCAATTTACTGGATCGAAGGCTTAGTCTGTGTGTACATGAAGCAAATAGGTCCTCTCAAAGAGGTAGATTGATGCTATTCATTCATTGTCAATGGTGGGATTTCATGAGTCACAGGAACTCAAACTACTACAAGCACAAACAATTAATTCTTCACTCCAGAAAGGTTTTGGTCTTGCAGTCAAGCTCCACATTGTGGGCTATGTGTTCCCAGGTACTGGGATCTGATTAAATCTCTGTGTTGTAGCTAACATCTGGCAGACAGACATGCCCTACTGCCAGCGGCTGGGACATACAAGGTGATATGCACGACTTCCTTATCAGAAATACCAACACACATTTACCAACCTGGAATAGTCTAAATGAACCGCAGCAGGTCATTATCTAGTCAATTACTGAACATCATTCAATTCAATCAATGAGACATATGCAGGAATGTAATTATGTCATACGGTCAGTGAGAGCAATGACTGTGCAAAGAGACGCAGAGCGAGAGAGGGAGAGAGAGAGAGAGGGAGAGAGAGAGAGAGAGAGAGAGAGAGAGAGAGAGAGAGAGAGAGAGGGAGAGAGAGAGAGAGAGAGAGACGGAAGGGAAGGGAAGGGGGGTTGCAGTTGTTTGGTCCAGCAAAAAAAAGAAATCACCATTTGGTCCTGAGAATCATCCAAATTCAACTCATTTGCCATCCTTCCCTCTCCTCGTGGGCGTGCACAGACAAACCTCTTCAGGTCATCATGAATACACATGTAAAAACAGTTCATTTCTCCAAGTGCGTTGATTATCAAGCGTGGGGTGTTAGAGGAGACAGCTGTCCAAACAAAGGACATTTCCCCACTCATCTCTGGCACTGGGTGTCACTGTCAATGGATCCTCCCTCTGCACATGGCAATAGGGTCATAAAACATTCCTACCCCAAGCCTGAGCAACCACCGAAGGCAAGCAGTCGGCACTCAAACGCCACCAATCTGACACTGGCTGTACACACTTCAAGTATATGAGAAAGTGGTTGACAGAAAAACCTACATTGAAGTGTCATATGTCTTAGCTCACGGCGATAGAATAAAACCCACACAAATAAACCAAGGTAACTCATGTCAAAAATAATCCCACAAGCATTGGAATCGTGTGTGGAAAAAGTTAAATATCGGCCAATTAGGTACTGAATATCATTGTGTTGCATGGGTTGAGGCTGTTTCAAACGTTATTTATCTCCCCCTAATTTCGCAATTACCATCCAACAGACACAACCCTGGTATCCTGGGAGTCTCCTCCTTCACTGCACCCCACATCTCCATACATATACACACACACAGCACCTCAAAATACAGAGCACACCACACAAATATCTCCACACACACACACACACACACACACACACACACACACACACACACACACACACACACACACACACACACACACACACACACACACACACACACACACACACACACACACACACACACACACACACACACAGCTCCATACCCATCCTCTCCTCCACTCTCAGTCATCACAGTCACAGGGGTGTAATCTCTTTGTGGGACGTTATCGACAAACCCCCCAATAAGCTCCTTACATCCCTAATTTCTCTCTCTGAGCGTGCTGATATATTTGACATCTGTGAGGAGTGAGGACCACGTGCACACACACACACACACATGCTGAACAGCGTGAACAGTACATTGCTATAGGCTAGAGGGAGGGAGGGAGTCGGCGGAGCTGCCAGCTAGTACTGCGTACCGACCGTACAGTGAGAGAACCTGGAGAGAGGAGAAAGAGTAGAGAGAGCAGAGAGAGCAGAGAGAACAGGGAGAGAGCAGAGAAAGCAAAGAGAGCAGAGAGAGCCGAGAGAGTAGAGAGAACAGGGCGAGAGTAGAGAGAGCAACTCAAATGCACAGCATCTGTCTGTCTTCCGGGCTACAGAAGCCCGCTGTCTGCTGGCACACATTTCGTAGATTTACAGAGGGCTGGACAGACTCAGATCTGGCAGGCTGCAGCAGGCAGCACCCACGGAAACAACCATACCCCTATCTGTACTCCTAACACAACCCGAGCCGACCGCAACTGAACACAACACCTTGCAGAATTATTCAGTAGTTAGCTGATGTCTTGGATCCCTCAATATACACATTTTCCTCTGTTCAGGTAAGAGCTAACCTCATCCTCAGGCTCTAGAGAGAGAGAGCCGGATGGTGGAGGAGGTAAGGTAAGAGCTAAATAGTAGAAGCATGTCAAAAATGTGGTGAACAACATCCTTCATAAACTGTAAAGGGCACCTTTGAACATGTAAAGTCAATTTACTGTCGGTAATGAAGGTAAACAATAAAAGATCCCACTTCGATTGATGAAATCTATCTAATTTACAATCCACAGTTTACTATTTCAAAATATGTTGCTACGACAATAAACAGCAATTTCTCTGATGTATCGATAGAATATGCATTGATATCTACATATTTTGCAATAAATACGTCATTTCCTGTGAAGATTTAGAAACCAAAATCATGAAATTGATTGTATTTTCCAATTTGATACTTCTCTAATATGAATACAAATCCACAGTCACAGTCACACTAACACTAGTCTTAAATGATCTGATTACACAAAACCTAGACATCAGCACTCATTCTATTTCGAACAGAGCATCAAAGTGTTGCAGCCAGGTAAAGACAGGAGCAGCTTACCTTCTACTGAATTCACAGAATCTCTGCACTGGAGCTAAATCAATGTAGTAGAGTTGGGCTCAAATAAAACAAATGTTCTTGTGGGTCTGTCTTTGCCTTCTAAAGCAATGACAGTTATGTCATTTTCCCCTCTTTCTCTCAGTCACTCTATTCCTGCCACCTAGAGAGCCAGCCTGCTGATGCTGTAGCCAGTGAGAGAGAGAGAGAGAGAGAGAGAGAGAGAGCAGCCAGGAGATCTAGGGACTGAGTGAAAGAGAGACGGAGGGAGAATTCCCTTTCTCTTAAACAGTAGACTCTGCGGTCAGACCCCACTCCTACCTAGCGCTCTTAAACACCCCCCCACCCCTCTTACGGGAAGCTGAGGAGTTGAAACGGGATGCCTCAAGGCTGGCTCCTGCTCGCTCACGGTACAGAGAGGGAGAGAGAGAAAGGGACGGAGTAGACGAAGTAGACGGGGGGCATATTAGCCACAAAGTAAGGCAGCCAATGGGAAAAAATGAGTGAATGCAGGGCCACATTAATATACAATTTTAGACTTGAATATAGAAGAGAAATGCAGCTAGTGACTGCCTCTGCTTTATGATGATGATAATAATGGTGGTGGTGATGGTAATTATGATTATGATGATGCCAATCAGATCTTTGTCCTCTTATCCCTTCTCACCCGACTACCTTCCCCAAGTATATCAGGAGACTGAAACCTCATACATGGCATCATACAGAGCGAGCCTGCTCTCCCTACAGTGCTCCACCAACCACACAGCCCTTGATTAGTGTGTGTTTAGATACAGCCTGCGTCCCAAATGCCACCCTATTCCCTTTATAGTGCACTACTTTTGACCAGGACTCACAGGGACCTCCATCCCTCTGGTCTACACCGAGGTCTGGGGTGAATGTAACACTTCCTTCTTTAGGGTCCACTACAAGTATGCCAGTAGAGCAGAACCCGGTGGATGCTGGTAGCAATTACCAGCCGTGAGCTGTGCTGCACTGAGCATTTAGTGTAAACAGACAGCCCCACTTCAAATAAACACAGGAACAACCAACGAGGACGAGGCAGGACCCAGCCAGAGCCAAAGCCATACTGCTCCCAGGCAGTGTCCCCTAATTCCCAGGGACTTCAAAAGGGGATGTGCATCAAAGATATTTCATAAGAGCCAGAGGATCCAGCATGGAGAATGGAGTGACCCGGCCTGCAGACTAATCGGGAGCTACAAAGGCTATGGTGCTGATAATGGCCGTGGTGCATGGGGGGTTTACCTTGTGGAACCCCCATTAGCTTCCTTCTCCTCAATATATCATGAAATAGAGCTGCTGTGACAGAAAAAACCTTGTCAAAATGTGGCATATTCTAATGGTGCCAGTTTCTGGATGTTCTCTGTATAAAACAATCTGAAAATGGAAACACTTTCCATGTCTTCCTTCCTCTCTATGGCTGAATAACACTGTGTGTGTCCCAAATGGCACCCTATTACCTTAATAGTGCACTACTTTTGAGCAGGGCCCATATGTCTCTGTTCAAAATAAGTGCACTATATAGGGAATAGGGCGCCATTTGGGATGCATGAACAGTGATAAGTATGCCTGGTGTGTGAGGCAAGGGACGTAGCGGTGTGTGGTGAGGGGAGACAGAGAGAGAGGCTTTCTCAGCAGGGGACATGATCCCCTCCGTGTTATTGAGAGCCAGTGACCAGTCAGATAGAAAATATCCCCCTAATCCCATACAAAACCCAATGGCACATACTGTATGTAGCTTGGCCGCTGGGTAATAAAGCATATTCCATGACTCAAGTGGCCTGATTCATTTTGCTTTGGCTCCCCTGAGGGTAAAAGGGAAAGAGGATCTAGTCTATAGATGTATAGTTGTGTTAATAATCAGTGCTTAGGTTATAATCAATGCCGTCATTAACTATAGGATGAAAAGAAGCTGTGGAGCCATGTCTAAGTATAGCACCTGTTTTAAATGAGTATGTCTGTACACGCAGAGAGACCCTACGTTCCTGTGGAACACGTACTGCGACTCTCCATCTGTTCCTCTTCTCACCTTCCTGTCGCACTCTCCACTTCTCTCTCTCTCTTTCACCGCAGCGCAGTCAGGGAGGAGAGGGAGGATTCACAGGGAATTGCAGTGGGAGCTTGACTACTCCCTGTTTGTTATGCTTCTACTCCTACCTCTGTCTACTGACTTCTCACAAAATGCATGGAGCAGAGTTTGATTTCCCTGCTGACGTGTGTGTGTGTGTGTGTGTGTGTGTGTGTGTGTGTGTGTGTGTGTGTGTGTGTGTGTGTGTGTGTGTGTGTGTGTGTGTGTGTGTGTGTGTGTGTGTGTGTGTGTGTGTGTGTGTGTGTGTGCGAGCGAGCGTATCCTTCCCTGTCATCCATTCTCGTAGCTATCCGGAACCAGACACTCGCTCAAGGGAGACACGTTTTTTTTTCATTAAGTGCAGAAGGATGTTCTGATTTAGATTGTCATTTAAATGTACTGTCCTGTACATGTCTGATGTTTATCACTGCTACTTTAATTCTCCTAACCTGATACGTTAATTCTCCTAACCTGCTACGCTAATTCTCCTAACCTGCTACGTTAATTCTCCTAACCTGCTACGTTAACTCTCCTAACCTGCTACGTTAATTCTCCTAACCTAAAACGTTAATTCTCCTAACCTGCTACGTTAATTCTCCTAACCTCCTAACGTTAATTCTCCTAACCTGCTACGTTAATTCTCCTAACCCGCTACGTTAATTCTCCTAACCTGCTACGTTAATTCTCCTAACCCGCTACGTTAATTCTCCTAACCTGCTACGTTAATTCTCCTAACCTGCTACGTTAATTCTCCTAACCTGCTACGTTGATTCTCCTAACCTGCTACATTAACTCTCCTAACCTGCTACGTTCATTCTCCTAACCTGCTAACGTTAATTCTCCTAACCTGCTAAGTTAATTCTCCTTACCTGCTACGTTAATTCTCCTAACCTGCTAACGTTAATTCTCCTAACCTGCTACGTTAATTCTCCTAACCTGCTACGTTAATTCTCCTAACCTGCTATGTTAATTCTCCTAACCTGCTACGTTAATTCTCCTAACCTGCTAACGTTAATTCTCCTAACCTGCTACCTTCATTCTCCTAACCTGCTAACGCTAATTCTCCTAACCTGCTACGTTAATTCTCCTAACCTGCTACGTTAATTCTCCTAACCTGCTACGTTAATTCTCCTAACCTGCTAACGTTAATTCTCCTAACCTGCTACGTTAATTCTCCTAACCTGCTACGTTAATTCTCCTAACCTCCTAACGTTAATTCTCCTAACCTGCTACGTTAATTCTCCTAACCCGCTACGTTAATTCTCCTAACCTGCTACGTTAATTCTCCTAACCCGCTACGTTAATTCTCCTAACCTGCTACGTTAATTCTCCTAACCTGCTACGTTAATTCTCCTAACCTGCTACGTTGATTCTCCTAACCTGCTACATTAACTCTCCTAACCTGCTACGTTCATTCTCCTAACCTGCTACGTTAACTCTCCTAACCTGCTACGTTAATTCTCCTAACCTGCTACGTTATTTCTCCTAACCTGCTACGTTAATTCTCCTAACCTCCTAACGTTAATTCTCCTAACCTGCTACGTTAATTCTCCTAACCCGCTACGTTAATTCTCCGAACCTGCTACGTTAATTCTCCTAACCCGCTACGTTAATTCTCCTAACCTGCTACGTTAATTCTCCTAACCTGCTACGTTAATTCTCCTAACCTGCTACGTTGATTCTCCTAACCTGCTACATTAACTCTCCTAACCTGCTACGTTCATTCTCCTAACCTGCTAACGTTAATTCTCCTAACCTGCTAAGTTAATTCTCCTTACCTGCTACGTTAATTCTCCTAACCTGCTAACGTTAATTATCCTAACCTGCTACGTTAATTCTCCTAACCTGCTACGTTAATTCTCCTAACCTGCTATGTTAATTCTCCTAACCTGCTAACGTTAATTCTCCTAACCTGCTACGTTAACTCTCCTAACCTGCTACGTTCATTCTCCTAACCTGCTAACGTTAATTCTCCTAACCTGCTAACGTTAATTCTCCTAACCTGCTACGTTAATTCTCCTAACCTGCTACGTTAATTCTCCTAACCTGCTAACGTTAATTCTCCTAACCTGCTACCTTCATTCTCCTAACCTGCTAACGCTAATTCTCCTAACCTGCTACGTTAATTCTCCTAACCTGCTACGTTAATTCCCCTAACTTGCTACGTTAATTCTCCTAACCTGCTAACGTTAATTCTCCTAACCTGCTACGTTAATTCTCCTAACCTGCTATGTTAACTCTCCTAACCTGCTACGTTCATTCTCCTAACCTGCTAACACTAATTTTCCTAACCTGCTATGTTAATTCTCCTAACCTGCCACGTTAATTCCCCTAACCTGCTACGTTAATTCTCCTAACCTGCTAACGTTAATTCTCCTAACCTGCTACGTTAATTCTCCTTACCTGCTACGTTAATTCTCCTAACCTGCTAACGTTAATTCTCCTAACCTGCTACGTTAACTCTCCTAACCTGCTACTTTAATTCTCCTAACCTGCTAACGTTAATTCTCCTAACCTGCTACGTTAACTCTCCTAACCTGCTACTTTAATTCTCCTAACCTGCTAACGTTAATTCTCCTAACCTGCTACGTTAATTCTCCTTACCTGCTACGTTAATTCTCCTAACCTGATAACGTTAATTCTCCTAACCTGCTACGTTTATTCTCCTAACCTGCTACGTTAATTCTCCTAACCTGCTACTTTAATTCTCCTAACCTGCTAACGTTAATTCTCCTAACCTGCTACGTTAATTCTCCTTACCTGCTACGTTAATTCTCCTAACCTGCTAACGTTAATTCTCCTAACCTGCTACGTTCATTCTCCTAACCTGCTACGTTAATTCTCCTAGCCTGCTATGTTAATTCTCCTAACCTGCTACGTTAATTCTCCTAACCTGCTACGTTAATTCTCCTAACCTGCTAACGTTAATTCTCCTAACCTGCTATGTTAATTCTCCGAACTTGCTACGTTAATTCTCCTAACCTGCTAATGTTAAGTCTCCCAACCTGCTACGTTAATTCTCCGATCTTGCTACGTTAATTCTCCTAACCTGCTAACGTTAATTCTCCTAACCTTCTAACGTTAATTCTCCTAACCTGCTAATGTTAATTCTCCTAAACTGCTAATGTTAATTCTCCTAACCTGCTAATGTTAATTCTCCGAACCTGCTATGTTAATTCTCCTAACCTGCTACGTTAATTCTCCTAACCTGCTACGTTAATTCTCCTAACCTGCTAACGTTAATTCTCCTAACCTGCTATGTTAATTCTCCGAACTTGCTACGTTAATTCTCCTAACCTGCTAATGTTAAGTCTCCTAACCTGCTACGTTAATTCTCCGATCTTGCTACGTTAATTCTCCTAACCTGCTAACGTTAATTCTCCTAACCTTCTAACGTTAATTCTCCTAACCTGCTAATGTTAATTCTCCTAAACTGCTAATGTTAATTCTCCTAACCTGCTAATGTTAATTCTCCGAACCTGCTATGTTAATTCTCCTAACCTGCCACAAAAGTCAAATCTAGGTTTTCATTTGACAAAAGCTGGATCCCTTTTAGCCATGACCACAGCATGAAAATGGCCAGCTCGTACATCTCTCTCCAGATCGACATTGAATAACTTGCTAGTACACAAGCCAGCCAAAGGAATTGTTTCTTTCTAAGCAGCAAATTAGAATGAAATCAATACAGCGCTCTAGTCACTCATTGGTGGTGGAGCTGCTAGCTAGCCTTCTGTCTAATGTTAGCTGACAGAAAACATCATCTGGCTAGAGTGAGAAGAAAAACTAAGGCAAGGGTTGCCTGGAGCATATTTAATAAGGTCTTCTTGCCACTGTATAATTGGTGGCACTCGACTTGAAGGCGAGGAAAAGGACTCGGCGGGAAGTGAGACACTTTCTGTCAATGACAGTGAGACCTAATTATAAGATGGAGCCCCTGCAGCAATTCTGTGTGTCAAGGCAGGGAGGTACTGTAGTGGAGGCAGGCAGGCAGCAACGAGGCAGCTGATGGGGCAGACACACCACCCACTGAAGGTGCAGATGACCTGGAAAAACCTGTTTACATCATTAAAATTGAATTCCCAGGTAATAATGGGGCCTGGTCACTTTGCCTCCCTCCCGATGTCTGTCCTTCATCTATTATGCACTAGCCGCGAGCTGGCATGGTGTGGGTTAAATCCTCAGGGGAGGTCAACCTGGACAGTAGCAAGAGTAGCAAGGAGCGGAGAAGTCCTGTAGATCCTCCAGTCTACAGGAACCCATGCTGCTTAATGCAGTAGTGAGACAATAACACAGCGTTGGGAGGCAAGGGATGTACTAGTGGATCTGTAAGTGGAGAGTGCTCAGCTTGGGTGAAGTGAGTGTGCCATTAAAATCAGACATCAGCACAATAAGCCCGTGGCTGCAGTAAGTTAAACAAGGGAGAAACTGCCTATTAGAAGGAATCCATAATTCATAACCCAGGGAGGGAAGAGACATGGCTCCAGGATAGGCTCAAGCAGAGCCACACCGTGAGCTGGAGGACAGAGGATCCTTTCTTCCTCTTTCACTGTTCAATGGCTCTTCAATCTCTATGAACGATGGACATTTGGCAAAAGCAAATACTGCAGAAATGACGGAAATACACAAATGGAACCAATTAGACGATATTTATTCATGAGCATTCCTACGTGTGAAGAAATGGGATGATCAACACACAAGGAAAGTACTTGTTCAAACAGAGAGACTGACCGTTGATAGTCGTATTGGATCAGATAACACGGACGTGTTTTAATATGCCTAAACAGGCTAGATGTTGGCACATTCATAAACTCAAAAAAGCCGCAGATGAGGAGCAGGGTGCAGAGGGAGGTGTGTGTGTGACTGTGTCGGGGCCGGCGTTATGGGCGGGCCTAAGGGGGTCCTACCGTACCTCCTTGCCCATCCAAATAAAATATAGAAATATTTCTAATTTATTTGACCGAGATGAGCGCCTAAAGAAAGACGCATCAATCTCAGATAAAGCGTCCGTGTGAGCCAGACAGCGCTCCGTAGTATGTGTAGATCATGTATCTGGATGAAAAGAGTATGGCATGACATACTCTTCCTGGCCAGACAGGATCAGATACATACATGTGCTACATAGAGTACAGGTCAAAAGTTTTCTACATTGTAGAATAATCGTGAAGTCATCAAAACTATAAAATAACACATATGGAATCACGTAGGAACCACAAAAGTGGTGGTTGAGAGAATGCCAAGAGTGCGCAAAGCTGTCATCAAGGCAAAGGGTAGCTACTTTGAAGAATCTCAAATAGAAAATATATTTTGATTTGTTTAACCCTTTTGTGGTTCCTACATGATTCCATATGTGTTATTTCATAGTTTTGATGACTTCACTATTATTCTACAATGTACAGAATAGTAAAAATAAAGAAAAACCCTTGAATGAGTAGGTGTGTCCAAACTTTTGACTGGTACTGTATAGTAAGACAGATGGGCGCTGTTTGGCTCGCTCGGATGCTTTCTCCAGTGATAGATTCAGCAGAGAGCGAGCAAGAGGTTTCACTCTTGCCAAAGATCTGTCCAGAATACGTCCAATGTGTTTTCATGGTCATATTATGCAGACCTAATCTTGTAGCTTGCCTTCCCGACTTTGGGACAACAACTCCTATTGTTAGGGCGGAGACATGAACATCTCGTCATTATATACAGATCTCTGGTTTCAGCCTCTTGCGAATTGGAAAGGAAAGTTGGCAATTGCACAGTGCATTGTTCGGATGCTGGCTTCCCCTAAACTGAATTGATGTTTTGCCAAAATGATATAATTACTCCAGTCTAAAGACAGCATGACAAAGGATAATTAGCTTCTTTAAAAAAAATAGCTGTGGATTGTTTCAAATCCCAAGTTTGTAGGCCTATGTCTATTTGGGAGGCCCACAATTTGGGCAGAGCATGTGTCAATAGTCCTAGCTGATTAAGTTGTGGCTGTCCGTGAAAAGCTTCTAAAATATGTGTTAAGATAATGTTTCTTGAGTATAATATAAAAATGTTGAAACAAGAAGAAGGGGAGGGGTGTGTGGAGAAGACATGGCATGTGGCTCTCCAGAATACCTGTACTCAGCTCTCCAGAATACCTGTACTCATCTCTCCATAATACCTGTACTCATCTCTCCAGAATACGTGTACTCATCTCTCCAGAATACCTGTACTCAGCTCTCCAGAATACCTGTACTCAGCTCTCCAGAATACCTATACTCATCTCTCCAGAATACCTGTACTCAGCTCTCCAGAATACCTGTACTCATCTCTCCAGAATACCTGTACTCAGCTCTCCAGAATACCTGTACTCAGCTCTCCAGAATACCTGTACACATCTCTCCAGAATACCTGTACTCAGCTCTCCAGAATACCTGTACTCATCTCTCCAGAATACCTGTACTCAGCTCTCCAGAATACCTGTACTCAGCTCTCCAGAATACCTGTACTCATCTCTCCAGAATACCTGTACTCAGCTCTCCAGAATACCTGTACTCAGCTCTCCAGAATACCTGTACTCATCTCTCCAGAATACCTGTACTCAGCTCTCCAGAATCGGCTCAGCTGTTTCCCGCCAATTCTTGCACATTCATTTTGTGAATTGTTTGCCCTTTTGATTTTATATCTATTTATCAATTCCCCATCACATATGTCACCAGCAGGCCCAGTAAATGTACCATTAATGATCCATTAATTGGTTACATTAATTTCTGTTAATGCATGTATTAATTACAGTCATTTAGCCTACCGTTTCATTATCGGAGTGGAAACTTTGAGTTCACAACCTGCTACGCTTGTGACAAACAAGTTTTGCTTTATTTCACAACCATCACTTACGAGTTTTGACCATTTTTTCATTGTCTTTTGTTTAGAGCATTCCATGTGACCAATGAGCGTGTGTCTGGTTTCTCTCTAGGAACATACAGAGGGAGCTAGCGAGCCTGAGCACACATAGTAGTAGGTCCTAATTGGCCTGCTGCATGCATATGTAGGAAAGTTCCATTTGGAATATCTGATTTTGGATTCTCTTACCTCACCAAGTTCACCACTAATAAGCTGAGTTTCTCATTCATTTTTTTATTCACCTCACACAGTAAGTCAACAAGTCTGTTTGTTTTGTTTTTTACATCCTTTGTAAATAATAATAGTTCTTCACAGTATTTGAATTTTTTTCCCACCACTCTCCCGGCCTAAGAGGCAATCCGTCATTTCGATTAAGACATTAATGAGCGAGCTAGGACAGACGTAGTCAATACAACTATTTGTTCAGCACTGTCACCTGTGCTCCCTCTCGGCCTCTAGGTCACCAGGCTGCTCGTTATGGCGCACACCTGTCACCATCATTATGCGCATTATTACACTCACCTGGACTCCGTCACCTCCTTGATAACCTTCCCTAAATTATGTCACTCCCTTTGGTTCCTTCCCTAGGCGATATTTGTTTCTGTTTCATGTCTGTGTGATATTCGAGTTTCTTGTTTGTATTATGTTCCATTTATTTATTAAAACACTCACTCCCTGAACTTGCTTCCCGACTCTCAGCGCACATGTTACAGAATGATGCCTCACCTAAGGGAAGCATCAGGGAGTGCTTTTTTTGTTTTGCTTTTATTTTGGAGGTGATGTCGGGTCCGGGTGTCAGAACCGGAGCTACCTGGGAGGCCTTAGCCGGTTTGTCGGATTTCCATTCTTTGGTGGGTTCGAAGGGTTTCCCTGCCTCAGCGGAATCGATAGGCTCCCATGCCTCAGTTGGCTCGATAAGTTCCCATGCCTCAGCTGGCTCGATAAGTTCCCATGCCTCAGCTGGCTCGATAGGCTCCCATGCCTCAGCTGGCTCGATAAGTTCCCATGCCTCAGCTGGCTCGATAGGCTCCCATGCCTCAGCTGGCTCGATAAGTTCCCATGCCTCAGCTGGCTCGATAGGCTCCCATGCCTCAGCTGGCTCGATAAGTTCCCATGCCTCAGCTGGCTCGATAGGCTCCCATGCCTCAGCTGGCTCGATAAGTTCCCATGCCTCAGCTGGCTCGATAGGCTCCCATGCCTCAGCTGGCTCGATAAGTTCCCATGCCTCAGCTGGCTCGATAGGCTCCCATGCCTCAGCTGGCTCGATAGGCTCCCATGCCTCAGCTGGCTCGATAAGTTCCCATGCCTCAGCTGGCTCGATAAGTTCCCATGCCTCAGCTGGCTCGATAGGCTCCCATGCCTCAGCTGGCTCGATAGGCTCCCATGCCTCAGCTGGCTCGATAAGTTCCCATGCCTCAGCTGGCTCGATAAGTTCCCATGCCTCAGCTGGCTCGATAAGTTCCCATGCCTCAGCTGGCTCGATAGGCTCCCATGCCTCAGCTGGCTCGATAAGTTCCCATGCCTCAGCTGGCTCGATAAGTTCCCATGCCTCAGCTGGCTCGATAGGTTCCCATGCCTCAGCTGGCTCGATAAGTTCCCATGCCTCAGCTGGCTCGATAAGTTCCCATGCCTCAGCTGGCTCGATAGGCTCCCATGCCTCAGCTGGCTCGATAAGTTCCCATGCCTCAGCTGGCTCGATAAGTTCCCATGCCTCAGCTGGCTCGATAGGCTCCCATGCCTCAGCTGGCTCGATAAGTTCCCATGCCTCAGCTGGCTCGATAAGTTCCCATGCCTCAGCTGGCTCGATAGGCTCCCATGCCTCAGCTGGCTCGATAAGTTCCCATGCCTCAGCTGGCTCGATAAGTTCCCATGCCTCAGCTGGCTCGATAAGTTCCCATGCCTCAGCTGGCTCGATAAGTTCCCATGCCTCAGCTGGCTCGACAAGTTCCCATGCCTCAGCTGGGTAAACAGGTTCCCGTGCCTCGATCGAGGCAACTGGGGAGGTCTCAGCCGGTTCATCAGATTTCTGCATCTCAGCGGAGGCGACCGGTACGCTCCTGATCCCCGGGATCGTCCCTATGGTTGTTTTCCTGCAGCTGGAGCCAAACGTGCCGGAGAGGGGGTACTGTCACATGTGCTCCCTCTCCGGCCTCTAGGTCACCAGGCTGCTCATTATGGCACACACCATACACTTAGTATTAATTTCTTAGCTACAGTGTACATATCTCCCTAGAATTTTACACGTCGCCAATTTATGCAGCAGCATACACAACATTTTTGGACTCATTCTGAGTTGGATGACCATTCAAAACTTATATTCCCAGTCAGAGTTAGTTTTTCCCCATGAGTGACAGAACACTGAGCCAATATCGGACTGCTTTTTTCCACTACATCACTGGATTCCTGCCGCAAGCTCTGGACCATTACACCGGATCATCGCAGCTAGCTAGCTGCTACCAAGTGGCTATTGTGGCTAACGCCCTTGTCCAGAAGCAAGCACCAGTTAGCCTCGAGCTAGTCTCGAGCTCGGCCCATCTCCCGGCTATCAAACAAAGTACACCAACTACAATACCTCTCTTGCCAATTGACCTGGACCGTTTGTGGACACAAACCGGCCACTGCATCGTGGATATTGGTGAAGACCCTTCTTCTAGCCACGGCCAGCTAGCTTCCTGAACGCCGTGTCTCCCGCTCGCCTAGCGTAGTAACGACTACCGAACGTCTCCCTGTTTCATCTATTGCTGCTCATTGGACCCTTTGATCACTCGGCTACACAGCTGATGTGTCACGCGGGACTAGGTGGATGAGGAAGGAATCAGGCGCAGAGAGTTCCACAGGGAAAAGATGCACTTTAATGCGGCACAAAATAACAAGCCCACAACTCAGGGCGCGGACAGTAATGTGGACCACCCAAAACACAGGGTGCCAGGTCCAGAACACGAACACCTCTACCTAACGCACACACGTAACACAAATACAATCCCGCACAAAACAAGGGCTTGTACACGTACTTTAAATAAGGAAGCCCATTAAGCACATACAGCAGGACAAAGGTGAAACTAATAAAACAAAACAAACAGACAACGAAAAAGGGATCGTGGCGGCTAGTAGGACGGTGACGACGAGCACTGCCCGAACAGGCAGGGGAGCCAACTTCGGTGGAAGTTGTGACATGATGCCTGCTGGACTGTTCATTAACACGGTACTTTGTTTTGTTTATCTGTCGGCCCCAGCCTCGAACTCAGGCCTTGTGTGTAGCTAACTAACCCTCTCTGCCCATTCATTGTAATTTACCCGTTGTTGTTGTCTTAGCTGATTACCCGTTGTTGTCTTACCTGTTGTTGTCCTTGCTCTCCCAATCAACAACTGTGATTGCTTATATGCCTCTCTCTAATGTCAATATGCCTTGTATACTGTTGTTGAGGGTAGCTCTCATAGTTTTATTTTACTGCGGAACCCCTAGTCCCGCTCAACATGCCCCAGATAGCTCCTTTGACACACCCCCACACCTAGCTTAACTGGTGCCTCTAGAGGCAAACCCTCTCTCATCATCACTCAATGCCTAGGTTTACCTCCTGCACTCACAGCCTACCATAACTCTGTCTGTACATTATGCCCTGAATCTATCCTACGCCCAGAAATCTGCTCATTTTATTCTCTGTTCCCAAAGCACTACACGACCAGTTCTTATAGCCTTTGGCTGTATCCTCATCCTACACCTACTCTGTTCCTCTGGTGATGTAGAGGTTAACCCAGGCCCTGCGTGTCCCTAGGCACTCTCATTTGTTGACTTCTGTAACTGTAAAAGCCTTGGGTTCATGCATGTTAACATCAGAAGCCTCCTCCCTAAGTTTGCTTTATTCACTGCTTTAGTACACTCCGCCAACCCTATGTCCTAGCCGTGTCTGAATCCTGGCTTGGGAATGCCACCAAAAATTCTGAAATTTCCATCCACAATTACAACATTTTCCATTAAGGTAGAACTGCTAAAGGGGGCGGGGTTGCAATCTACTGCAGAGATAGCCTGCAGAGTTCTGTCATACTATCCAGGTCTATGCCCAAACAGTTCGAGCTTCTACTTTTAAAAATCCATCTCTCAAGAAGTCCCTCACTGTTGCCGCTTGTTATAGACCCCCCTCAGTTCCCAGCTGTGCCCTGAACATCATATGAGAATTGATTTTCCCCCCATCTATCTTCAGAGTTCGTACTGTTGGGTGACCTAAATTGCGATATGCTTAACACCCCGGCCATCCTACAATCTAAACTAGATGCCCCCAATCTCATAAATTATCAAGGAACCTACCAGGTACAACCCCAAATCCGAAACCATGGGAACCCTCTTCGGTATCATTCTGACCAACCTGCCCTCTAAATACACATCTGCTGTCTTCAACCAGAATCTCAGCGATCACTGCCTCATTGCCTGCGTCCGTAATGGGTCCGCGGTCAAACACTCCCTAAAACACTTCAGCGAACAGGCCTTTCTAATCAACCTGGCCCGGGTATCCTGGAAGGATATTGACGTCATCCCGTCAGTAGAGGATGCCTGGTTGCTCTTTAAAAGTGCCTTCCTCACCATCTTAAATAAGCATGCCCATTTAAAAAAAATGTAGAACTAAGAACAGATATAGCCCTTGGTTCACCCCAGACTTGATAGCCCTTGACCAGCACAAAAACATCCTGTGGCATTCTGCATTAGCATCGAATAGCCCCAGCGATATGCAACTGTTCAGTGAAGTCAGGAACCAATATACACAGTCTGTTAGGAAAACAAAGGCTAGCTTTTTCAATCAGAAATGTTCATCCTGTAGCACTAATTTGGGACGCTGTAAAGTCCATGGAGAATAAGAGCACCTCCTCCCAGCTGCACACTGCACTGAGGCTAGGAAACACTGTCATCACCGATAAATCTATGATAATCGATCAGTCAATAAACATTTTTCTACGGCTGGCCTTGCTTTCCACCTGGTTACCCCTACCCCGGGCAACAGCAACTTGCCCAAGACCCTGCTTCTCCTTCACCCAAATCCAGACAGCTGATGTTCTGAAAGAGCTGCAAAATCTGGATCCCTGCAAATCAGCTGGGCTAGACAATCTGGACACTCTCTTTCTAAAATGATCCCCCAAAATTGTTGTAATCCCTAATACTAGTCTTTTCAACCTCTCCTTCGTATTGTCTGAGATTCCCAAAGATTGGAAAGCTGCCGCGGTCATCCCCCTCTTCAAAGGGGGAGACACTCTAGACCCAAACTGTTATAGATCTATATCCATCCTGCACTGCCTTTCTAAAGTCTTCAAAAGCCAAGTTAACAAACAGATCACCGACCATTTTGAATCCCACCGTACCTTCTCCACTACGCAATCTGGTTTCCTAGCTGGTCATGGGTGCACCTCAGCCACGCTCAAGGTCCTAAACGATAGCATAACACCCATCGATAAATGACAGTACTGTGCAGCCGCATTCGTCAACCAGGACAAGGCTTTCGACTCTGTCAATCACCGCATTCTTATTGGCAGACTCAATAGACTTGGTTTCTTAAATGATTGCCTCGCCTGGTTCACCAACTACTTCTCAAATAGAGTTCAGTGTGTCAAATCAGAGGGCATATCAGAGGGCCTATTGTCCGGACCTCTGGCAGTCTCTATGGGGGTGCCACAGGGTTCAATTCTCAGGCTGACTCTTTTTTTCTGTATATGTCAGTGATGTTGCTCTTGCTGCTGGTGATGCTCTGATTCACCTCTACGCAGACAAAACCATTTTGTATACTTCTGGCCCTTCTTTGGGCACTGTGTTAATTAACAAACCTCCAAACGAGCTTCAATGCCATACACACTCCTTCCGTGGCCTCCAAGTGCTCTTAAATGCTAGTAAAACGAAATGCATGCTCTTCAACCTATTACTGCCCACTCCAGCCCGCCCGACTTGCATCACTACTCTGGACGGTTCTGACTTAGAATATGTGGCCAACTACAAATACCTAGGTGTCTGAATAGACTGTAAACTCTCCCTACATACTCACATTAAGCATCTCCAATCCAAAATAAAATCTAGAATCGGCTTCCTATTTCACAATAAATCCTCCTTCACTCATGCTGCCAAACATACCTTCGTAAAAATCACTATCCGACCAATCTTTGACTTCAGCGATGTCATTTACAAAATAGCCTCCAACACTCTACTCAGCAAATTGGATGCAGTCTATCACAGTGCCATCCGTTTTGTCACCAAAGCCCCATATACTAACCACCACTGCGACCTGTATGCTCTCGTTGGCTGGCCCTCGCTACATATTCGTCGCCAAACCCACTGGCTCCAGGTCATTTATAAGTCTTTACTAAGTTAAGCCCCACCTTATCTCAGTTCACTGGTCACCATAGCAACACCCACCCGTAGCACACGCTCTAGCAGGTATATTTCACTGGTCATCCCCAAAGTCAACACTTCCTTAAGTCGCCTTTCCTTCCAGTTCTCTCCTGCCAATGACTTGAACGAATTGCAGAAATCCCCGAAGCTAGAGTCTTGTCTTCCTCTCTAACTTTAAGCATCAGCTCTCAGAGCAGCTTACCAATCACTGTACCTGTACACAGCCAATCTGTAAATAGCGCACCCAACTACCTCATCCCCAGATTGTTATTTATCTTCTTGCTCTTTTGCACCACAGTATCTCTACTTGCACATTGATCATCTGCATCATCTTATTTCGCCTTTATGGCCTATTTATTGCCGTACCTCCCTACTCTTCTGCATTTGTACACACTATACATATATTTTGCTATTGTGTTATTAACTGTACGTTTGTTTATTTGTAACTCTGTGTTGTTGTTTTTGTCGCACTGCTTTGCTTTATCTTGGCCAGGTCGCAGTTGTAAATGAGAACTTGTTCTCAACTGGCCTACCTGGTTAAATAAAGGTGCCCTCAAACATGCAAGGTGAAGTGATCGGGTCGAGGAAGCAAAGCAAGTGGATGAAGAAATACAGCTTCACTCTATCCAATCAGAGCAGCAGGATCAATGAACATCCCACCCTTCTCTTTACAGGTAGGGAAACTAGCCAGTTGAGTTATTTAGACCACGTAGCATCTCACACTTGATAGAAAGATGTGCGCTGGCACCCCCCAAAAAATTTGGGGCACAATCACTGATGGTGACAAAAAATACTCTGTCATAATCCAATGAGGACAATTGCCCATATCCATTACAATATATTTTTTTAATCCAACTACTCTGCAAACCTGGCCTACAGTAGGTTTTCAAAATTCCATGAACTTTCAATAAATTATCTGGTTTTACAGAAATTATGTTTTGCAGAGAATCTTCCAACCGGGATTTCGGGAAATTCCAGGGAATTTATTGAAAGTTCCCTGCATTTTGCAAGCTTAGTCTACAGGCAAAAAAGGCCATGGTGGCAAAGTAAATACAATATAGCAAGTAAAACACTGGAATGGTAGTTTTGTAATGGAAGAATGTGCAAAGTAGAAATAAAAATAATGGGGTGCAAAGGAGCAAAATAAATCAATTAATTAAATACAGTTGGGAAAGAGGTAGTTGATTGAGCTAAATTATAGGTGGGCTATGTACAGGTGCAGTAATCTGTGAGCTGCTCTGACAGCTGGTGCTTAAAGCTAGTGAGGGAGATAAGTGTTTCCAGTTTCAGAGATTTTTGTAGTTCGTTCCAGTCATTGGCAGCAGAGAACTGGAAGGAGAGGCGGCCAAAGAAAGAAATTGGTTTTGGGGGTGACTAGAGAGATATACCTGCTGGAGCGTGTGCTACAGGTGGGAGATGCTATGGTGACCAGCGAGCTGAGATAAGGGGGGACTTTACCTAGCAGGGTCTTGTAGATGACATGGAGCCAGTGGGTTTGGCGACGAGTATGAAGCGATTGGATTGGTAGGATGGTCAGTTTTACAAGGGTATGTTTGGCAGCATGAGTGAAGGATGCTTTGTTGCGAAATAGGAAGCCAATTCTAGATTTAACTTTGGATTGGAGATGTTTGATATGGGTCTGGAAGGAGAGTTTAAAGTCTAACCAGACACCTAAGTATTTGTAGTTGTCCACGTATTCTAAGTCAGAGCCGTCCAGAGTAGTGATGTTGGACAGGCGGGTAGGTGCAGGTAGCGATCGGTTGAAGAGCATGCATTTAGTTTTACTTGTATTTAAGAGCAATTGGAGGCCACGGAAGGAGAGTTGTATGGCATTGAAGCTTGCCTGGAGGGTTGTTAACACAGTGTCAAAAGAAGGGCCGGAAGTATACAGAATGGTGTCGTCTGCGTAGAGGTGGATCAGAGACTCACCAGCAGCAAGAGCGACCTCATTGATGTATACAGAGAAGAGAGTCGGTCCAAGAATTGAACCCTGTGGCACCCCCATAGAGACTGCCAGAGGTTCGGACAGCAGACCCTCCGAGTTGACACACTGGACTCTATCAGAGAAGTAGTTGGTGAACCAGGCGAGGCAATCATTTGAGAAACCAATGCTGTCGAGTCTGACGATGAGGATGTGGTGATTGACAGTCGAAAGCCTTGGCCAGATCAATGAATACGGCTGCACAGTAATGTTTCTTATCGATGGCGGTTAAGATATCGTTTAGGACCTTGAGCGTGGCTGAGGTGCACCCATGACCAGTTCTGAAACCAGATTGCAATAGCAGAGAAGGTATGGTGAGATTCGAAATGGTCGGTAATCTGTTTGTTGACTTGGCTTTCGAAGACCTTAGAAAGGCATGGTAGGATAGATATAGGTCTGTAGCAGTTTGGGTCAAGAGTGTCCCCCCCTTTGAAGAGGGGGATGACCGCAGCTGCTTTCCAATCTTTGGGAATCTCAGACGACATGAAAGAGAGGTTGAACAGCCTAGTAATAGGGGTGGCAACAATTTCGGGCAGATAATTTTAGAAAGAAAGGGTCCAGATTGTCTAGCCCGGCTGATTTGTAGGGGTCCAGATTTTGCAGCTCTTTCAGAACATCAGCTGAATGGATTGGTGGTGGAACTAATAGGTTGGATAAGGTATAGTGAGCAGGACTAGAGGCTCTACAGTGAAATAAGCCAATAAACACTAACCAGAACATCAATGGACAAGACATATTGACATTAAGGAGAGGCATGCTTAGTCGAGTGATCAAAAGGGTCCAGTGAGTGGAGAGGTTGGTTGGGGGTCACGGCGATTTAGACAGCTAGCCAGGCCATCGGTAGCAAGCTAGCATAGGATGGAGGTCTGTTGTTAGCCACCTCTTGCGTTCCGTCAGTAGATTAGTGGGGTTCCGTGTGGTAGAGGGGATTAATCCAAATCACACAACAACAACAAAAATAAAAACAATAGATATAGTTATAGAGGCCCAAGAAGAAAACATAATAATAATCAAAATAAATAAATTGTCCGATTGTCTATTCAGATAGCAGCCGGTAAGACAGCTAACGGTTAGCAGGCCGCAGATGGGCGTTCAGGTAACGTCGCGACGGAGGAGCCAGCCGGATCTCCTTCGGGTAGATAACGTCGGCAGTCCAGTTGTGAAGGCCCGGTGGGGCTCCGCGTAGGCAGTAAAACGGGTCCGGATAGGTGACTGCAGCCCCGGAGTGATTGATCGAACTCAGGAGTGATTGACAGAGCTGGCTAGCTCCGGAATAATTGATGTTTGCTCCGGAATCGACGAAAGCCGATAGTCACACGGATAGCAGCTAGCTAGCTGTGAGATCCAGGTATGAATGTCCAGAGAGCAGTTGAAATCCAGGGACATGGAGAGAAAAATTGGTCCGGTATGTTCCGTTCCGAGCCGCGCTGCGCCGTACAAAACTGGCGATAGATTTCGAGCTAAAGGATAGCTGATGACCACAAACCGTGGTTAACTGAATACTAACGATTTGCCAGTAAAGAAGCTAACTAGCTTCTGAACTAGCTTCTGATTAGCTTCTGGATTAGCGTCTGGGCTAGCTTCTGGCTAGCTCCTGGCTAGCTTCTGGCTAGTTTCTGGCTAGCTTCTTGGAATTTCTGGCTAGCTTCTTGGAGGATTACAGATTTGAGGTAAATAATACTTTTTTATAAATATAAATTGGTGAGGCGGGTTGCAGGAGATGTGTTTTGAAGATGAGTTGATGGAAAATAAAAATAAAATGTATGTGAAAAAGTTGTATATATATATATATATATATATATATATATATATATATATATATATACAGGACACGACAAGACGAGGACAAAAGACGTCTGAACTGCTATGCCATCTTGGTTATATAACTGCGGATTAACATCTCAGGGCTCAGGACACTTTCATGACTGGCTGACATGCATGACGCTCATACATACACTATATATACAAAGTATGTGGACACCACTTCAAATGAGTGGATTCTGATTCTTGTTGACAGGTGTATACAATCAAGCACACAGCCATGTAATCTCAATAGGTGTTATCTGAAGTGATGAATCACGATTCACCATCTGGCAGTCCGACGGACAATTCTGGGTTTGGTGAATGCCAGGAGAATGCTACCTGCCCAAATAATGGTCTAGGGTTGTTTTTCCTGGTTATGACTAGGCCCTTTAGTTGGGAAATCTAACGCTACAGCATACAATGACATTCTAGACTATTTTGTGCTTCCAACTTTGTGGCAACAGTTTTGAGAATGCCTGTTTCTGTTTCATCATGACAATACCCCCGTGCATAAAGCGAGGTCCATACAGAAATGTCCACATACTTATTGTCATGTAGTGTATAATGCATGAAATCAACAAAAACTGCTCCATTTTCATTTAATGTAAGTGTAATTTACATTACAAAAAAAATGGTAACTGTAATCACATTACCGATACTTTTGAAAAGATGATAACTTTAAAATTCAGAAAGGATCTTTGACACTTCTCTGTTTTCTCAATGACATTCAAATGAGCATTGAAAAAGGCACAACTTTAAGTTTGTTCCACCTGAGCGTGTCTGACCACCATGATGACACACCAAATGTGTTTGATGGATCCCGGAAACGAGCAGGAATGGGCTTTTGTAGGCTACATACACTCCAAGCTATGTCTTCCAATGGTGCGACTGCTGTCGGAATCCAAAAGATTATCCAACTTGAATAAGCGCTTGGTGGTAAGGATGACAGTAGTGGTGTAGTCTACGGCGATACGCATATCGCTTATTATTGTGGGTTCGATTCCCGGGACCACCCATACGTAGAATGTATGCACACATGACTGTAAGTCGCTTTGGATAAAAGCGTCTGCTAAATGGCATATATTATATTATTATTATATTATTATTGATATCTACATAATGCATTGATGTGAATGACACTGCTGCTCACTCATTGCTGCTCACCCTTACGGACTGTGGTTGTTGTGGATGGCTGTTCACAAATCTAAATGTTTATTTGAACCCAATAATGTTTCAATTCAAGAAGTTTAAGCTGCCTATCAATCATTGTTTTTGAAAACAGTGGACAGCCAGTGAAAAATGTGCTCTTGCAACAGCTGCATAGTGAAGATCCAAGCCTATGGAATAAAAGTGGGTATTTTATTGCTCAATCTAATTCATTCTGATATGTAAAAAAAATCAAGAGGCTTAATGGACACATGCTCAAACTTGTACACTTCTGATAGACTTAACAGGGCAATCTGTAGTTGCTACATCTATTTTTGGACTTATACATTTTATATATGTAAACATTGTAAATGTTAACAAACACTGTACAGCCTCATAACTATAATGTTGATATCATGGATGGTCAGTCCTTGCATCCATAGCTCTGTCTATTAATCTGAGTGGTTACATTTCTCTAGGCCAATCCCTAAGCTTTTTACTAAAACAGAGGCGGGGCAACTGTTTTGTTATTGTTTCATCTGTGAATTTGCCCTTTAAACAGCTGCATATTATCAAGATATCAAAGTGTCACCAACAAAAAGGTAAAAAATAGGCCTATAGCAAATGCAGCATATGGCATTCATTTTTCACATGTAAATAACACTTTTCAGTAGTGCTCAAAGCATGTCATTCCATGAGCGCAGCATTATTTTCAACTTGAATCAATGGGCCGAATCAGTCCTCCACGACAACAAAATCATAAACAACAGAGTAGGGCTGGCTAATAAGTCATGTGACGGTAATGCTTATACGAACTCGAACCAAGGCGCAGAGCAACACAGCGAGCAGAGGTATGGGTAAATCCATAACTTTTACTTAGGGTCTTAAAAGAAACAAGAGCACACTAAAAAAAACATGAGCCCACAGCAATGATACAGGCCAACTGAGGAACCTAATTAACCAGGCAACCAGGTGAACAGAGAAGGTAATTAAACACAGGTGAAACCAATAAGAAATAATCAAGGTAACCTGGAAACTAGAAAACAAGGTGCCCTCCAGCAGTAACCTAATGAAACAACTCTCAAATGAAACAGAACCTGTGACAAAGGCCTTAGTTTTGGGGTCATGCTCAGGTAAAACAATTTGGCTGATCTATACTTCCATATTTCCTATAAGTCCTATTCTTGAAGATCAAGGGATACAACATTTATTGGAATGACTGGAATTCTGATAGTCATTTGGTTTTTAACGTAAAGAGATAATTTAATTGTATTATCATATGTAGTAGAAAACAATGAGTTAGAAGAAGCCTACATAACCAACCCATAAAGTAAAATATAACATCCATATATGGCCAGCTATGTAAAATTTAAAATGATTTATCCTGCAATAGATGTCGTTCAATTGGTAACATACATTTTTGTCTTCTTGTAACGCCTCTTTAAGGGAAAAGTAATTTAAAAGTAACCGAATGTAATCAACTACATTACTGATTACAATTTTGGACGGGTAACGGATTACATTTAGAAAGTAATCTACCCAAACCTGGCTATGGACATGTTTAAATTTTGGTAGGTTGTATTACTTAATAATTTCCCTGTCCATCCCTTGTATAAAGAGAAAATTAAGACCAGTTTAACACAATCTGGCCTACATTTCATTTTTCAGTTCAGGGTGATTGAAAGGTAGAGCCTGTTAAAACATTAACAGTTGAATATGCCTCTCGATATATTTCTCTCTCTCAGCTCTGTATGTTTTTCTATTGGCTCAGATATGGCTCATTTTAAACATCAGGGACTGAGTGCCAACACCTCTCCCTATAAACAAACAAAACTTGTAGAGACAAGTAAACCATTTCCTCCTGACTGGCTTCTGACAAAGGGCTCAATAGTGAATAGAGGGGTCCATGGAGCACAGATAGGGCTACTGAATGAGAACTTTATTGGGGGACTTTAAACGGGCTGATTCCTCTCCACTAATGGAGCCAATGGCACATATTTAACCTGCACACAGGGAAACTATGAACCAAACCTGACCCCAAACTGCTGATATTTCAAAGGGCAATGTTTTAATTGGACTATGGAATAAAGTAGTGCATTATATAGGGACTAGGGTGCGGTTTGGGCCGTAACCAGAGTGAGTAGAATGTGGCAATGTGAGCCACGTCAAAGCTGGGCAGTTGGGACCACATGGGTAAAATGTGACAAGTGTGACCCCTGAGACCTGATCTCTGTCCAACCTCATCCCAGAGACGACAGGCTGACAGCCAGGGAAATACCACAGTCACACTGTGTCCCAAATGTCATTATATTCTCTATATAGTTTTGTACTTTTGAGCAGGGCAACATCCACACAGACACCCTGGGACACAGGACAGCTCAGGCTAATAACATACAGAAAACTTCAGTTCATTTAATTGAATGAAAGACAGTACATCGAAAAGACAATACATCATTTTTAAGTTCCGCTGCCTCTTTCTCTTAATTGCTGGGATGACAAACTAATGTACAGATGACCTCTAGTGCACCCTATGCCATAGCCAACTCATCTCAGTGTTTTAATTATGAACATCTGATTTGTTTTAAACTGGAGAACATTATTAAGTTAGAGGTGCTGTCTAACAGTGAATAAACTGGAAGCGGTAAAATAGTTGCAGACTCTTTCTCTCTCATATATATATATATATATATATAACTCCCAGTAATTTATTGGGTAAAACACCAACATTTCGGCATCACTGTTCCTTCTTGGTGTTTTACCCAATAAATTACTGGGAGTTTATATACAGTCGAAGTCGGAAGTTTGCATACACCTTAGCCAAATACATTTAAACTCAGTTTGTCACAATTCCTGACATTTAATCCGAGTAAGAATACCCTGTTTTAGGTCAGTTAGGATCACCACTTTATTTTAAGAATGTGAAAAGTCAGAATAATAGTAGAGTAATTTATTTCAGCTTTTATTTCTTTCAACACATTCACAGTGGGTCAGAAGTTTACATACACTCAATTAGTAGTTGGTAGCATTGCCTTTAAAATAATTTCACTTGGGTCAAATGTTTCAGGTAGCCTTCCACAAGCTTCCTAGAATAAGTTGGGTGGATTTTGGCCCATTCCTCCTGACAGAGCTGGTGTAACTGAGTCAGGTTAATTGGCTTCCTTGCTCGCACACACGTTTTCAGTTTTGCCCACAAATGTTCTATAGGATTGAGGTCAGGGCTTTGTGATAGTCATTCCAATATCATGACTTTGTTGTCCTTAAGCCATTTTTCCACAGCTTTGGAAGTATGCTTGGGGTCATTGTCCATTTGGGAGACCCATTTGAGACCAAGCTTTAACTTCCTGACTGATGTCTTGAGATGTTGCTTCAATATAGCCACATCATTTTCCATCCTTGTGATGCCATCTATTTTGTGTTCAACAGTCCCTCCTGCAGCAAAGCACCCCCACAACATGATGCTGCCACCCCCATGCTTCACAGTTGAGATGGTGTTCTTCAGCTTGCAAGCATCCCCCTTTTTCCTCCAAACATAACGATGGTCATTATGGCCAAACAGTTCTATTTTTGTTTCATCAGACCAGAGGACAATTCTCCAAAAAGTACGATCTTTGTCCCCATGTGCAGTTGCAAACCATAGTCTGGCTCTTTTTATGGTGGTTTTGGAGCAGTGGTTTCTTCCTTGCTGAGCGGCCTTTCAGGTTATGTCAATATAGAACTCATTTTACTGTGGATATAAATACTTTGGTACCCGTTTCCTCCAGCATCTTCACAGGTTCCTTTGCTGTTGTTCTGGGATTGATTTGCACTTTTCACACCAAAGTACGTTCATCTCTAGGAGACAGAACACGTCTCCTTCCTGAGCGGTATGACGGCTGCATGGTCCCATGGTGTTTATACTTGCGTACTATTGTTTGTACAGATGAATGTGGTACCTTCAGGTGTTTGGAAATTGCTCCCAAGAATGAACCAGACTCGTGGAGGTCTATAATTTTTTCTGAGGTCTTGGCTGATTTCTTTTGATTTTCCAATGATGTCAAGAAAGAAGCACTGAGTTTGAAGGTAGGCCTTGAAATACATCTACAGGTACACCTCCAATTGACTCAAATTATGTCAATTAGCAGCTTCTAAGGCCATGACATTTTCCAAGCTGTTTAAAGGCACAGTTTAACTTAGTGTATGTCAACTTCTGACCCACTAGAATTGTGATACAATGAATTATAAGTGAAATAATCTGTCTGTAAACAAATTACTTGTGTCATGCACAAAGTAGATGTCCTAACCGACTTGCAAAAACTATAGTTTGTTAACAACAAATGTGTGGAGGGTTTAAAAATCGAGTTTTAATGACTCCAACCTAAGTCACTTCCGACTTCAACTGTAATTTGTAAGTCGCTCTGGATAAGAGCGTCTGCTAAATGACTTAAATGTAAATGTAAATGTATATATATATATATATATACTCACTTTATTTTTTTATAGCTTACAATTATGAACATCTTAACATGTAACAAGAGTATCAACATTTTTCAATTTCATTTTGAACCCACAACGTTCCAATTTACTACATTAAACACTGGTGTGCAACATTAGTTTGTGGAATCTGTATTCTCGAGTATATCATTAGCTCATGGCACATAAACGGTTAGTTAGTGGAACATGCAACTTTCTAAATACCTACTGAGACTTTCCCCATATCTGCTTCAGTTTTAAGCTCTACAGAAAGAGAGAAGCCTGTGGAAGCGCATTGCAGTTCACACTGTGTGTTCCGGTGTTGAACTGATGACTTATTCATGTGACACAGGTAGGAGAGGAGACAGACTACTACTATTTGTCAGGGTTTTTTTCCTGTCTAGATTAACATGTCGCAGAGTTAACTTATACGTCTTCCAGTCTGTAGACCATGAGCTAATGTCGAAATGTGATGTTGTTTGCCCCACTAAACGCAAGGGAGGGCTAAGCCGAGGATTCAAGCTGTCAACAAGTCTTCTATCGCAAAGCTTTATTATTAAACGAGAAACAGTGGAAGTAAAAAATGTACAAATGTTAAGTAACTTTGGAAGGAAAAAGGTTCATGTGAACCATAAATTGGAATACAGCCTGTGTCTGGCTCATACATATGCATAAAACGAGGCTCACTGATTACTTGTAAAAGAGCAATTAGTGGAGGTTATCAAATAGAGCAACGATCAGGGTGACTATCAGAAATACTATCATAGATGGATGAGACAGACAAACATGGGCTGAGGGGGGCATCTTAGCAGAGCCAGAGCCAGAGTTATAGGGGGATCCCTATCCTCATCCCCACCTCAGCATCCCCAACCCCAGTCAGACTCCAGCAGTCTTCATGGGCCATTCTCCACAGCCTGTCTGGGCCAAGGATTCAGCTCTCCTTTTACTCTTTTGCCTACTCTCTTGGGGGAAATGAATGGGAGGTTGTACAGGACAAAGGAGAGATCATGGGTCTATTCGTTGGACAAATGAGCTCCATTTTTGGTTATGGCAGCCAATGTAAATGAGAGGTCTGGACAATGTTGGGGGAGGGGGGCAAGGGCTCGATCACCTTCAGTCTCCTGTCCAGGAAGGGGATGAGTAATTGTAGTGTGCATTGGAACAGCTGAGCTCCTCCCTCTATCCCACCACAGCCACAGTATGTCTGTGTCATACAAATACCTCATCAATATCTATCAGTAACATTACTGATGCCGTCCTCAAGTGCATGGAGAATGGGGGAGAGAGAGGCAGCAAGCTAAGGGAAAAACTATTTGAAAACCAGGAAGGAATGATGGAAAACCAGTTTATTTATATTCTGTTGGGCCATTATTGTAATGGTTGGTTCTCTTTTGGCAAAATATGTTGCTGCAATATGCTCAGATCTGAAACCTATTTAAAATGATAACTGGAAATAAATCCCTAATGTATGTGCTTATTTCTCAAACTGTTTATAGAATTTACATTGAAATTGCACTGTCCCCTTTAATAAAGCTTGGAACCTTTCCTTTCATATGATTGAATAGAGATCTCCTGAAAATTCATCCTCTCGAAATTGCCTTTTGGGTTCCACCTGATTTGCTGCTGGTTTCCTATTTTTCCCCTGACTCTCCATCAGTCCTGATATTTCATTTTGCGGCAAAGCCATCTCTTTATGCCCACCCCCACCCACCAGTCTCTAGTACCCCACCCACGCATCCCAGTCTCCAGTCCATCCCAGTCTCCAGTCCATCCCAGTATCCCACCCACTCACCCCAGTCTCCAGTCTCCCACCCACCCCAGTCTCCCAACCACCCACCCACCCAAGTCTCCAGTCTCCCTCTCCAGTCTCCACCCCTCCACCCACCCCAGTCTTCAATCTCTGATCCACCCCAGTCTTGAGTCTCCCACCCTCTCCAGTCTCGAGTCTCCCACCCTCTCCAGTCTCCCACCCACCCCAGTCTCGAGTCTCCCACCCACCCCAGTCTCCAGTCTCCCACCCACCCCAGTCTCCAGTCTCCCACCCACCCCAGTCTCCAGTCTCCTACCCGCCTCAGTCTCCAGTCTCCCTCCCTCCCACCCCGGTCTCCAGTCCCCCACCCACCCAGTCTCCCTCCCTCCCGTTTGGTATTTTTTTGTCTGCTTCTTCTTATCACTACTTCCTTTCAGCTGCATTTCTCCATCCCCAGTGTCAGTAATCCAGCACAGTGCTAAATAGAGGACAAGTCATGCTTATGAACTACTGCCAGCAAGCCCCATCAACTCCTCTTCCTACACACATACACATACTCACACACACATTCATATTGACACAACAACAAAAAAACGTCTCGCTCCTAAATTGATTATGTATGGATGAGATGAGAATGTTCCAGAAAACAGTGTGTAGGAGTCCCAAAGATGGTCCTGGTATGAGACGACGGAACTATTGTTCATTATGCTATCGGTGTATATTTCAATATAATGCTACAGTTGCGCCAAACAACATACAACATGAGTAAAATAAAGATTTCTGCCATTACACATTTCATGTTAGTAACATTACCTTTATAAATTACATAAAATTATACTGTTATACATTTATTGATCCACAAATGTCAACCTTATAATCATCTGAAATGATGACAGACATCCAAATGATGACCATCTGACCCCCTTGACCTCTACACGTTAACTGAGGGTGACAGGTGGGGGGGCTGTGTGTGTGTGTGTGCGACAGGCTGCAGGGGGCTGGGGTGACAGGGGATGAGGCGGTCTGTCTGAATAAAGGGCTTTGTCAGCCCCCCTCATTTCAGGGGAATAACAGGCCCTGCCACCAGACAGGGGATAGAAACCCCACATGATTGATGTCTACCTTGGGACAGGTCTGGTAGCCTGTTGGTGGTCCACTAACCTCGTCCCCAGCCTCGAATTACTGGCGCATAGAGCCTGGTAACACTGTGCCACAAATTGGGACTTGAATGGTTTGTGGTTAAAATGGAAGGGAGCAAGCCTGAGAACGGGTCTTCACTTGTTACCACAGTCACAAAATAATAATTATGATTTTAGACCAAAAAGCTAATTTTTGTTTACATGAATATATAGTCAATTCTGACTTTGTGGCTGTGGTAACTAGTGAAAACCCCACTGTCCATTGATGGGTCTTTGAACAATGCAGGAAATCGGCAATCAAAATAAATGTTCTATCAGAGTGAAGATGTTATTTTTGGAGAGCCCAATTGATTCTGAGATTGTGCATAATGTTTAAATGTGAAAACAATTTCTTAGATGCATAGACGGATTGGTTGTTTAGCAACAAAACCGACACCTGCTCAACTATTGGGGAAAATAGACAGGTTTGGTTTAGAATGAATGTTGACAACATGTAAACTATATTTTGTCTTTAATGTTTATTGAAAACAAATACATTTGCACAATGAGCACCTGTTTTCTCTAAGTACATCGTTACAGTTAATTATCGAGCTAGAGACTTTTAGCCATATTAGCATAGACATGACATCAGTCAAAACACCTCAACACAAGACATGGTATCAAGAACAAGATAAAACTAGCTGAAACGAGCCATCTACGATTCCCCATAAGGCAGCTTCTTGTAATTGTTGCTAGCTATCTGGCCACCCAGAATCACAACAACACATGTACTTCTGCCCAATTAAATTGGGCAATTGTGAAATTGTGATGTTGTCAGCTAACACGACTATATTTTCCGATTTCACGAACTCACTTCTGTCATGACTCTCCTGGGCTGGTCCAAAAGATCAGGTTACGGTGGATCAGCTCGACAGAGATTTCTCCCTCCCACAGAGGGGGAGAGGGATGAATTTGGGGGTTTTATGACCTAGTTTGGGTGTCTGGAATGTCTTTGTGCCTTTATTAAGAGTTTACAGCACAAAACTAAAATATCAAATAAATAGACTCTGGGACAATATATTTCATCCCCCGAATGCTGGCAATAATAAGAGGTGGAATGTGGAAGATTAATGTCTATTTTTGTGATGTCATTAAAAGTTCAATGAAGACTGGAAGAGTTTTCATAATGTGTATATGATGTTTTTTTAAATTATTTTTATTATTTATCCGTTATTTTACCAGGTAAATTGACTGCGAACACGTTCTCATTTACAGCAACAACCTGGGGAATAGTTACAGGGGAGAGGAGGGAGATGAATGACCAATTGTAAACTGGGGATTATTAGGTGACCGTGATGGTTTGAGGGCCAGATTGGGAATTGACTAAATTGTGTAGAAAATATCCAGATTAAAGAGAATGTTTTTGTGACGATAAGATTTCAGTTGTATAAACGAGATCATAAATTCTAATACCATGTCTCAATACTAGCTATCCCACAGGGAACCCAGAGAGCATGTCATAAAGACAGAAACGCCCCCTTTCTACCCGAGGGTATAAAGCATGTGAGTTAAGAATTGACATACCAAATTAGGATGACCAGCGCTATAGCCAAGGTCTACAATTAGTCACGTCTACAATTAGTCACGTTCCCGAAACTTAACCCGAGGTTGAAGAAGACAAAGAAAACCTCTTAACAATCAATGCTATGGTGGATCTAAGAAGGTGAATTTAAGCAGGACCATCCGGTGATTCTCTTCAAATCATTGGTTGTCTACACGGCTTACCTACCCACGCTGGGAGCATTGACACGTCTGATTAGCCGTCCTCAGAAGACTACTCTCACAGAATGAGTGCAAGGAAACAGACAACTAAGAGAAAGGATATTGTGACATCTTGTAGACAACCAGAGGCTTACATCGGTTGAACCTCTCCCACTAAGCAGAACTCGGCCGACGAAGGCCTGGGCCTAACAGAGATAGATACCCAACAGAGATACCCGACGAAGACCTTCAACATGTAAATACATGCATTACACTTCTTACCCATAAGAGCGGTAGTTCGCAGCAAGGTATTAGGGCTAAAATAAGTGTCGTTTACAAATGTATCCAAGTGTTATTTATTTTTCTCTCTATCGTTCTCTTTAAGTCTACATCTTTTGTAATATGTGCCATAATGTGTTGTTCTGCTAGGGACCTGTTGTCATTGTATTAAGTTCTAATCAATAACCTCGACTGTGTGTGTGTGTGTGTATCTTATGCCATCATTTAGCTTGTTCGTAAATAATTAATCAACTAAATTTGTGTTGTACGGAATGAGTAGTGAGATCCGGGTTTGTGGAGATTTACAGAGTCTACGATGTTCAGAATGAGACTGATGAGGAAACAATTGAGTATTGACTGTTATTGTATCGAGATATTTTGATATATTCTTGAGTTAATTCAGGAAATGGTAACTCATTAAACAAACTTTTCCCGTGGTGCCCCAGATTACTAATTAGTTAATTGTTACATGATCAATTTAATCACGTAATAATTTAACATAGTTAATTATTTGATAAATAGCATGTCATCACATTAATGATAGTCACATCACGACACTTCCTTGTTTAGCCCATTACTTGAGCTGCTCGCCCTTTGAAATCCACAAAGAGGGGGAGGTGCTGGATGGTAATGGACTGAGAGATCAGCCAATTAAAACCGGTCACTCTTTTCACCACACCTGCCATAGACTGCCATTCAAGTCCCATTTTTGTCAGAAAGAGTAGCCATTTAACTGTGCAGCTGTCTGCACAGATGGACATTAAATACTATTGTGAGAGCATGTTTATGCATACACTTAAGTTCTACAGCATACTACATTTCAGAATAAAATAATTGCTATGAGTTGCATTATATTTAACCCTTGTGTTGTTTTAACGGTCAAACATGACAGGAGGTATCTGAAGAAGAAGAATTTGGGGAAGAAGCACAATGAGCACGATGCATCATCTTCAGATGAAGAAGAAATGCCTCAAGCTGAGAGACATTTTTGTCAAAGAACAGCAAAATAACATGGTCCTTGTCACCATATGACAACCAGGGCAGGATGGCAGCACAAAATGTCATAAGGACGACCCCAGGGCCCACAAGACATGCAGTTGCCCATTCTCAGGACATCGCCTCAACGTTCTACATGTTCATTACAACAGCCATCGAAAAAATAATCGTGGAGAAGACAAATTTGGAGGGTTGGAGACAACTGTAAAAGGATGGATGAGATTGACCTGCATGCCTACATAGGGTTGCTAATCTTAACGGGTGTGTATAGGTCCCGAGGTGAGGCTACATGTAGTTTCTGGGATGCAGAGAGTGGAAGGGCAATTTTCCGTGCCATGATGCCACTGACAGTCTTCATACTTTCTCAAGAATGCTACAATTTAATAACCGTGAGTCAAGACCTGCAAGATGTGTGAGAGACAAAGTGGCGGCCATAAGAGAGGTCAGGGAAAAGTGGGTGGAGCGTCTGCCATACCTCTACAACCCGGGGCCTGAAGTAACAGTGTATGAGCAACTGGTTCCATTCAGAGGTACATTATTATTTTCATATCTGTAATGTAAGTGATTTTCACTGTTCATTTTATTATGTATTGCTGTAATATCATTGATTTATGTGATTGTTTTCTGTGACACTGATACTAATTCCTGATAGTAATCTCTATTGTCAAAAGGACTCTGTCCTTTCCAGCAGTATATGCCCAGCAAGCCAGAAAAGTATGGCATCAAGATATGGGTGGCCTGTGACGCACAATCCAGCTACGCTTGGAAGATGCAAGTCTACACGGGGAAGTCGACCAGTGGAGGCCGTGGAGAAGAACCAGGGGATGCAGGTTGGGCTTGATGTGACAGGTGGACTGAGTGGGCACAATGTCAGGTGTGACAATGTCTTCACCTCTTATGAACTCAGCGATCTCCTCCTGAAGAGGAAGGTCATCATGGTTGGCACAGTTAGAAAGAACAAGTCTGAGCTCCCCCTGCACTCCTCACAACAAGGGGAACTTTCTCATCAAAGTTTCCCTTCACCCCCACCACCATTCTAGTTTCTTACCTCCCAAAAGGAACAAGAATGTGGTCCTCCTGAGCACACTGCACAAAACGGCTGAGATCAGTGATCGTGAGGACAGGAAGCCAGCCATCATCCTGGACTACAACCACAACAAAGGAGGCATGGACAACCTGGACAAGGTGGTTGGAACTTACTTACAGCTGCAGGAGGATGACTGCCTGCTGGACCCTGGTCATCTTCCACAACATCATTGATGTGTCCTCATACAATGCCTTTGTGATATGGAACAAGATCAACCCTACCTGGATGCCTGATAAGCGGAACAAGAGGAGGGTGTTCCTGGAGCAGCTGGGAAAGGTACTTGTAAGCCCACACATTCAAAGAAGGGAGCGCCTCCCCCGCACAGCAGCCTCTGCAGCGCTTGTGAAAGCTGTTCAACATGAAACGTGAGTTGTGAATTTGACGTCATTTCCGGACACAACTTGCAGGCTTGTTTTCGAGTTGCTGTGCGTTTTGTTGCCAACCTATTTTGCTACCTGACAACTTTACGGTTTTCACTTTTTAATTACAGTTCATATATTTATTTATTTTTTCCTCAACTTTTTCACTCCGGACGCTTTATCTGGACACGATTCGTCAGGACCTCCAACAGCCGAAGCTAAGTAGTAACATTAACATAATTCCTTCTAATTGCAGTCGCTGTACTCGCCTTACCGCGAGGATAGCTGTGCTACAAGCCTGACGCAATCGTTAGGCAAGGGTAATTTCAGTGTAGGAAAGGATGAAACAGCGTCTGTGCCACCAGTAAGTACAGATAGTAGTATAAATCCCATGGCACAGTCCCCGCAGCCGGACAACTTTCTCACGGTTTCTGGAAGGAAATGCTGTAGGAAAGCTCAACCGGTATCGCTCATTCAGCCGACAGAAACTTTCAACCGGTTTTCCCCATTAAGCAGCGGGTCGGAGTCAGAGGCCGAGTCTTCTCTGGTCTCTACTCCTCCCGTTAGGGGGTCTGAGACGCCGAAGCTTCCCACCATTAGCTCTGACAAATTGAAAACTCTAGTCATTGGCGACTCCATTACCCGCAGTATTAGACTTAAAACGAATCATCCAGCGATCATACACTGTTTACCAGGGGGCAGGGCTACCGACGTTAAGGCTAATCTGAAGATGGTGCTGGCTAAAGCTAAAACTGGCGAGTGTAGAGAGCATAGAGATATTGTTATCCACGTCGGCACCAACGATGTTAGGATGAAACAGTCAGAGATCACCAAGCGCAACATAGCTTCTGCGTGCATATCAGCTAGAAAGATGTGTCGGCATCGAGTAATTGTCTCTGGCCCCCTCTCATTTAGGGGGAGTGATGAGCTCTACAGCAGAGTCTCACAACTCAATCGCTGGTTGAAAACTGTTTTCTGCCCCTCCCAAAATATAGAATTTGTAGATAACTGGCCCTCTTTCTGGGACTCGCCCACAAACAGGACCAAGCCTGACCTGCTGAGGAGTGACGGACTCCATCCTAGCTGGAGGGGTGCTCTCATCTTATCTACCAACATAGACAGGGCTCTAACTCCTCTAGCTCCACAATGAAATGGGGTGCAGGCCAGGCAGCAGGCTGTTAGCCAGCCTGCCAGCATAGTGGAGTCTGCCACTAGCACAGTCAGTGTAGTCAGCTCAGCTATCACCATTGAGACCTGTCTGTGCCTCGACCTAGGTTGGGCAAAACTAAACATGGCGGTGTTCGCCTTAGCAATCTCACTAGGATAAATACCACCTCCATTCCTGTCATTACTGAAAGAGATCATGATACCTCACATCTCAAAATAGGGCTACTTAATGTTTAGATCCCTTACTTCAAAGGAAATTATAGTCAATGAACTAATCACTGATCATAATCTTGATGTGATTGGCCTGACTGAAACATGGCTTAAGCCTGATGAATTTATTGTTTTAAATGAGGCTTCACCTCCTGGCTACACTAGTGACCATATCCCCCGTGCATCCCGCAAAGGCGGAGGTGTTGCTAACATTTACGATAGCAAATTTCAATTTACCCCAAAAAATGACGTTTTCGTCTTTTGAGCTTCTAGTCATGAAATCTATGCAGCCTACTCAATCACTTTTTCTAGCTACTGTTTACAGGCCTCCTGGGCCATATAGAGCGTTTCTCACTGAGTTCCCTGAATTCCTATAGAACCTTGTAGCCATAGCAGATAATATTCTAATCTTTGGTGACTTTAATATTCACATGGAAAAGTCCACAGACCCACTCCAGAAGGCTTTCGGAGCCATCATCGACTCAGTGGGTATTGTCCAACATGTCTCTGGACCCACTCACTGTCACAGTCATACGCTGGACCTAGTTTTGTCCCATGGAATAAATGTTGTGGATCTTAATGTTTTTCCTCATAATCCTGGACTATCAGACCACCATTTTATTATGTTTGCAATTGCAACAAAGAATCTGCTCAGACCCCAACCAAAGACCATCAAAAGTCGTGCTATAAATTCACAGACAACACAAAGATTCCTTGATACCCTTCCAGACTCCCTCTGCCTACCCAAGGACGCCAGAGGACAAAAATCAGTTAACCACCTAACTGAGGATCTCGATTTAACTTTGCGCAATACCCTAGATGCAGTTGCACCCCTAAAAACTAAAAACATTTCTCATAAGAAACTAGCTCCCTGGTACACAGAAAATACCCGAGCTCTGAAGCAAGCTTCCAGAAAATTGGAACGGAAATGGCGCCACACCAAACTGGAAGTCTTCCGACTAGCTTGGAAAGACGGTACCGTGCAGTACCGAAGAGCCCTTACTGCTGCTCGATCATCCTATTTTTCTAACTTCATTGAGGAAAATAAGAACAATCCGAAATTCCTTTTTGATACTGTCGCAAAGCTAACTAAAAAGCAGCATTCCCCAAGAGAGGATGACTTTCACTTTAGCAGTGATAAATTCATGAACTTCTTATGATTATTCAAAAGCAAATTACGGACTCCTCTTTAAACCTGTGTATTCCTCCAAACCTCAGTTGTCCTGAGTCTGCACAACTCTGCCAGGACCTAGGATCAAGAGAGATGCTCAAGTGTTTTAGTACTATATCTCTTGACACAATGATGAAAATAATCATGGCCTCTAAACCTTCAAGCTGCATACTGGACCCTATTCCAACTAAACTACTGAAAGAGCTGCTTCCTGTGCTTGGCCCTCCTATGTTGAACATAATAAACGGCTCTCTATCCACTGGATGTGTACCAAACTCACTAAAAGTGGCAGTAATAAAGCCTCTCTTGAAAAAGCCAAACCTTGACCCAGAAAATATAAAAAACTATCGGCCTATATCGAATATTCCATTCCTCTCAAACATTTTAGAGAAGGCTGTTGCACAGCAACTCACTGCCTTCCTGAAGACAAACAATGTATACGAAATGCTTCAGTCTGGTTTTAGACCCCATCATAGCACTGAGACGGCACTTGTGAAGGTGGTAAATGACATTTTAATGGCATCGGACCGAGGCTCTGCATCTGTCCTCATGCTCCTAGACCTTAGTGCTACTTTTGATACCATCGATCAACACATTCTTTTGGAGAGATTGGAAACCCAAATTGGTCTACACGGACATGTTCTGGCCTGGTTTAGATCTTATCTGTCGGAAAGATATCAGTTTGTCTCTGTGAATGGTTTGTCCTCTGACAAATCAACTGTACATTTCGGTGTTCCTCAAGGTTCTGTTTTAGGACCACTATTGTTTTCACTATACATTTTACCTCTTGGGGATGTTATTCGAAAACATAATGTTAACTTTCACTGCTATGCAGATGACACACAGCTGTACATTTCAATGAAACATGGTGAAGCCCCAAAATTGCCCTCGCTAGAAGCATGTGTTTCAGACATAAGGAAGTGGATGGCTGCAAACTTTCTACTATTAAACTCGGACAAAACAGAGATGCTTGTTCTAGGTCCCAAGAAACAAAGAGATCTTCTGTTGAATCTGACAATTAATCTTAATGGTTGTACAGTCGTCTCAAATAAAACTGTGAAGGACCTCGGCGTTACTCTGGACCCTGATCTCTCTTTTGAAGAACATATCAAGACCATTTCGAGGACAGCTTTTTTCCATCTACGTAATATTGCAAAAATCAGAAACTTTCTGTCCAAAAATGATGCAGAAAAATTAATACATGCTTTTGTCACTTCTAGGTTAGACTACTGCAATGCTCTACTTTCCGGCTACCTGGATAAAGCACAAAATAAACTTCAGTTAGTGCTAAATACGGCTGCTAGAATCCTGACTAGAACCAAAAAAATTGATCATATTACTCCAGTGCTAGCCTCTCTACACTGGCTTCCTGTCAAAGCAAGGGCTGATTTCAAGGTTTTACTGCTAACCTACAAAGCATTACATGGGCTTGCTCCTCCCTATCTCTCTGATTTGGTCCTGCCGTACATACCTACACGTACGCTACGGTCACAAGACGCAGGCCTCTTAATTGTCCCTAGAATTTCTAAGCAAACAGCTGGAGGCAGGGCTTTCTCCTATAGAGCTCCATTTTTATGGAACGGTCTGCCTACCCATGTCAGAGACGCAAACTCGGTCTCAACCTTTAAGTCTTTACTGAAGACTCATCTCTTCGGTGGGTCATATGATTGAGTGTAGTCTGGCCCGGGAGTGGGAAGGTGAACGGAAAGGCTCTGGAGCAACGAACCGCCCTTGCTGTCTCTGCCTGGCCGGTTCCCCTCTTTCCACTGGGATTCTCTGCCTCTAACCCTATTACAGGGGCTGAGTCACTGGCTTACTGGGGCTCTCTCATGCCGTCCCTGCAGGGGGTGCGTCACCTGAGTGGGTTGATTCACTGTTGTGGTCATCCTGTCTGGGTTGGCGCCCCCCCCTTGGGTTGTGCCGTGGTGGAGATCTTTGTGGGCTGTACTCAGCCTTGTCTCAGGATGGTAAGTTGGTGGTTGAAATTATCCCTCTAGTGGTGTGGGGGCTGTGCTTTGGCAAAGTGGGTGGGGTTATATCCTTCCTGTTTGGCCCTGTCCGGGGGTGTCCTCGGATGGGGCCACAGTGTCTCCTGACCCCTCCTGTCTCAGCCTCCAGTATTTATGCTGCAGTAGTTTGTGTCGGGGGGCTAGGGTCAGTTTGTTATATCTGGAGTACTTCTCCTGTCCTATTCGGTGTCCTGTGTGAATCTAAGTGTGCGTTCTCTAATTCTCTCCTTCTTTCTTTCTCTCTCTCGGAGGACCTGAGCCCTAGGACCATGCCCCAGGACTACCTGACATGATGACTCCTTGCTGTCCCCAGTCCACCTGGCCATACTGCTGCTCCAGTTTCAACTGACCTGGGCCCTAGGACCATGCCCCAGGACTACCTGACATGATGACTCCTTGCTGTCCCCAGTCCACCTGGCCATGCTGCTGCTCCAGTTTCAACTATTCTGCCTTACTATTATTTGACCATGCTGGTCATTTATGAACATTTGAACATCTTGGCCATGTTCTGTTATAATCTCCACCCGGCACAGCCAGAAGAGGACTGGCCACCCCACATATGCTCTCTCTAATTCTCTCTTTCTTTCTCTCTCTCTCTCGGAGGACCTGGGCCCAAGGACCGTGCCCCAGGACGACCTGACATGATGACTCCTTGCTGTCCCCAGTCCACCTGACTGTGCTGCTGTTCCAGTTTCAACTGTTCTGCCTTGTTATTATTCGACCATGCTGGTCATTTATGAACATTTGAACATCTTGGCCATGTTCTGTTATAATCTCCACCCGGCACAGCCAGAAGAGGACTGGCCACCCCACATAGCCTGGTTCCTCTCTAGGTTTCTTCCTAGGTTTTGGCTTTTCTAGGGAGTTTTTCCTAGCCACCATGCTTCTACACCTGCATTGCTTGCTGTTTGGGGTTTTAGGCTGGGTTTCTGTACAGCACTTTGAGATATCAGCTGATGTACGAAGGGCTATATAAATACATTTGATTTGATTTGATTCAGGGAGCTGACTCTTGTCCTGAACCAACTGAGGCTGCAGCTGGAGCACGCAAGAGGAGGAGATGCCAATTCTGCCCCCCAAAGAAGGGCTGTAAAACAAATACTATGTGCTGCACATGTGAGAAACACATCTGCAATGTCCATGCACACACACTTGCATACTGTCCTACATGTGCTAATTAGAGTTGATTGATTTTTGTTCTTCACATTTTTGTTTTGAATCTATTTTATTCTTATTTATTGTTGTTGTTTATACACCTTGTGGGTGGGGGAAATGGGTAGAAAATGGGAGAAGACTAGTATTTTGTAGTTGAACTCCTTATTGTACATTATATAAGAATATATCACTGTTGCCAAAAAAGTTTAAGACATTGTTTCCCTTCAATAAAATGCACTCAAAACTACTTTCTGCACATTTCTGCTACTTTCTTAGGCTATACAAGTGCTATCTCTTGCTAAAAATGTTATACTTACACCTATGCAGTACCTTTAGCAATAATAATTAACCTCTACTAGTAAAGAAAACAATTAGCTAGCCCCCGAATAGCAGCACTGTAGAAACTATTACACTCAACGGAACGACTTGATTTATTACAACAGGAATGTTGTAATAAAATGATTGTAGTCTTTCTACATTGTGAAGAGGGAAAACCCAGATATTCACAAAGTTTGTGACGAATGACAGGTTGTTTCTTCATGCATTTGGGGTTTAAAATGAAATTAAGCTGCTTTATTTGAGAGGTTTAGAGAAGGCAGGTCATGTTTTACCCTTAGGACAAGGGAAGTATACAAAATGTTAAGACTACACAAGGGTTAAGCATTAAGGCCCAATGGATGTGGGATATGGGGATGTGGGTATACCACGGCTAAGGGCTGTTCTTAGGCACAACGCAACGCAACACGCCCTTAGCCATGGTATATTGGCCATATATCACAAACCCAAGGTGCCTTATTGCTATTATAAACTGGTTACCAATGTAAATAGAGCAGTAAAAATAAATGTTTTGTCATACCTGTGGTATACGGTCTGATATACCACGGCTGTCAGCCAATCAGCATTCAGGGCTTGACCCACCCAGTTTATAGAATAGAGTAACTACTGGTAATACCGTACCTAAATAGCAAACATCGCTATTAAATGTAATAAACAAAGGAACGAATGAACAAACACTCACACTTGTCTTTTCTTACCAACATTGACTTTTCTGATAGCTAGTTAATGAGGAAAAAAACATTACTTGCTATGAATGTGATAGCAGGTGTCTCTCTTAGCTACCTTAAGATGAATGCACTAACTGTCTGCTAAATGACTAACATGTCAAATATATATATATATATATATATATATATATATATTTAACCTTCAGGAAGTCCCATTGAGGTCAGAGGACTTTTTTTACAAGGGAGTCATGGCCAATCACAAGACGCGATAAAGGATACATTATTTACTTATTGTATGGTTTACAGATCCATTAAAACACTGCCCAGATCCTCTTAGCCCCCACAGCAGTGGTCAGAGGTCAGAAGATCAGGAGGTGGAGGAAAGGAAGCGGACTGCTAGTCTGATTAACTTTCCCCCAGAAAACTCGGGCATTGGCCTGTCTTTTAATTTCTCTCTACACCCCCTGCTTGAAGCCTGCTGCTACAGCCATGAAGATCCATAAATACCAAACAGCTCAGCATGGAAGTGGAGCCTCAGTAAGGAATCTATAGGTAGATATCTAACAGTGACCACAGACTGTCATAAATCAGCTGTGAACCACCAGTAGAATCTGGATCCTGAACAAGCCAGCTCCGAGAACAACCATCCATCATTTATGGGGCGGCAGGGTAGCCTAGTGGTTAGAGTGTTGGACTAGTAACCGAAAGGTTGCAAGTTCAAGTCCCCGAGCTGACAAGGTGCAAATCTGTCGTTCTGCCCGTGAACAGGCAGTTAACCCACTGTTCCTAGGCCGTCATTGAAAATAAGAATTTGTTCTTAACTGACTTGCCTAGTAAAATACATAAAATAACAATGTGGACTCCCATGATGGACACAAGGTCAGGAGTCAGGGTTTAGGCCCAACAGGCTGGCAGGGAGCAGGAGGTCCAGCCGTAAGCCAGTCCGACATGTGAGTATCTGGGCTGGAAAGCAACCTCTCCCTGCAAAGATCAGATAAGTGGGTTTGAAACATTCAACCTTAAGTGATGCTTTAAACATCCATTAAGTTCTTGCCGACTCAATGGATATACCATTAGCATGCTGTTCTACTTAGTTCAGTAGCAGCTCAATGCAGAAAGAATGCCAGAATAATGTATGCTATGTACCTAATGATTCTGCGAGGCACTAATGCTGATGTTATAGCTCATCCTCACACCATAGCCTCACACTGAGCACGGCGAACCAATGGAAAACTTCAAGAGTTGAAACGGAGATCTTCAGAACATCACAAGTTCTGTGTTTTCCAATTGACCCTGGAAAACACGTGTTGTTTGTTTATGCCAAAGAGCAAATATCCCATTTTCATCTTGCCCTTTCATTTTGCGCTGCATCCTAAACGCATGCTGTGCTACTGTAAAAGAGTCCACATGTGAAACTGGCGTGACGTTTCTTAAAACAAATATGTTGAATCATTACGACAGCATTCCTCATCTCCAAAAATCAATAAGGTCTATCTTAGCGGTGGGATTGCCCTGGTGGTGAAGGTCTAGTTGGACCAAACTACCTGCAGTATTGTTATGTTTCCCCTGGACCATGAGAACCCTGACCCCCAGGTCCTAATACACATGTATTATTTGTCAATTGCTCTTCCCCACTCCGGCTTGCTTGGCCACTAAAGACCTAGCTAGTATACTGAATGACAAAAGTGTTAGTGAGGCTCAGTGAGACCGCAGCAGGCTACTGCCACCATACTCGTTGATACTGTAGCACAAATTATGACTTTCTCTGTTTGCTCTCAAATCAAATCAAATTTTGTTTCTCACTTATGCCTAATACAATAGGTGTAGACTTTACAGTGAAATGCTTACTTACAAGCCCTTAACCAACAATGCAGTTCAAGTAATAGTTAAGAAAATATTTACTAAATAAACTAAAGTAAAACATTTGACTAAAAGTAACACAATAAGGGCACAGTGGTTAAGGGCGCTGTACTGCAGCGCCAGCTGTGCCATCAGAGACTCTGGGCTCGCGCCCAGGCTCTGTCGTAACCGGCCGCGACCGGGAGGTCCGTGGGGCGACGCACAATTGGTCTAGCATCTTCCGGGTTAGGGAGGGACATATTGGTGCGGCTGGCTTCCGGGTTGGATGTGCGCTGTGTTAAGAAGCAGTGCGGCTTGGTTGGGTTGTGTATCGGAGGACGCATGACTTTCAACCTTCGTCTTTCCTGAGCCCGTACGGGAGTTGTAGCGATGAGACAAGATAGTAGCTACTAAAAACAATTGGATACCACGAAATTGGGGAGAAAAAGGGGTAAAATTCAACAACAAAAAGTAACACAATAAAATAACAATAACGAGGCTATATACAGGGGGTACCGGTATCGAGTCAATGTGCGGGGGTACAGGTTAGTCGAGGACCTGTTCTAAAAACAATCAAAGTGCATCAGGCAGAGAAGGTTCAATTTCAGCGATTCTTTCAACAGATTGGTCCCTCTAACAGTTCAATAGCTCAACAAAACTATTATCGTCTCTCTTGCTTCCCTGAAGGCAGCTCAGAAGCTCAGCGACACCCCAGTCCCAAATAAGAGCTAGAATGATCCATCTCCTACAGCAGGGAGGGGTGGGGTTAGTGACGGGAAGTGTTTATTAATGACAAACTAACGTTGGCGACTCCAGAAGGGCCCTGGGAATCTCCCGAGGTGTGCAGTCTGTCTGTTCTATTTATTTTCACAACACAAAGAGACTCTGACACAAAGAGAGCGCAGATTTAGAGTCATGCTGTGCTCACTTATGTGGGGCTTGCAGATTTTTCAAAACATGCGTTACCATTAAAATGTGCCCCAAAGCCTTCCTTCACTGATAACATGTTATATGTCGTATCCTATAAGCCAATCGCAGAGCCGAAAGATAGAGCAAAACCATATGTGCGTCTTTTAAAAGAGCATTGGTATAGTTTTGATTGATGTGGATTGGATCTAGTTATTGGGCTTTTAAGTTGGGTTATTAATATTGTACATTGTTCCGGTTGGACACAATGTATTAAAAAGACTGCATCCAGTATAATGACAGGCACAGGCAAAACATTTTACAAAGGTATAAAAACACATTAAATATTAAATATGTAATATGATATACTGTAGAGCTGGTGTCTAGCCAAAATAAGTTATGGTGAATCGTGCTGTCATTTCCCACCAAGGACACGTTTTCTCCACACTGGAGACTGGAACACAGCATCCATCTCCTCTTTGACTCAAGCACATGCAACACGTTATTACCCCTGTCTTCACTGTGGTCCATTATATATGAGTTTTAAAACATAGATATGATATTACATGATTGCAGATGATTCTGTGTCGGATAATGTGCATATTGGTCTGAGATCCCTTTACTTTCCCACACAGAAGTCAATTTGGCTCTGCCACAAACATTTGATTTCCTCCATGTGCATGTTTTACATGTGTGCTGCCCTAACTGTCACGGTCGTTATAATGATTATCGGTCCACATAATTTTAATGAATAAAGTGAAACTTAGCAATGACAAACACAACTAAACAATGAACTAACAACGAACTGTGAACTACAGAGATGTTATGTGCACTAACTCAAAACACATACATTCAAACAATATCCCACAACCCACAGGTGGAAAAATGCAACTTAAGTATGATCCCCATTTAGAGACAACGATTACCTGCTGCCTCTAATTGGGAATCGTACACAAACCCCAACATAGAAAATTAAACATAGAACCCCACGTAGAAATAATAAACTAGACTAAAACCCCTAGTCACGTCCTGACCTACTCTACCATAGAAAATATAGGCTTTCTATGATCAGGACGTGACACTAACGTACTGCACACCTATGGCTTGTTCAAATGCATGTTCTCTATACGGGTGACTCTACAGAAGTGAGATAAATTGCTGTCCAAAAAAAAAAAAACGATTTAAAAAAACAGTTAAGTATCCAAACTTAGGATATTTATTTCCATCATATGTTCAAAATAAATCCAAGGTAATAACAAACATATTGATAAATGAATGTACAAAGTCATTTCTTATACCCATATTTCTATTGAGAGCTGGCTGTCCCAAACCCCAAATTTTATGTTTGAAAATAAAGCAATGAAGGATACAAAAAAAAAGTATCATCATGTAACACTGTTGTTTCAACATGACATCTTCAGTTGTTCTATTATTAAATTGAAAGATACTGGTCCAATTATTAGTTGTTTTTATTTTGAAGAATCTTTCTCAGAAAATGCTGTCCCTAAATTTGATGTCACTTTGGAAACACATACTTTAAACGCCTGTAGAATGATTGTGCCTTAAGCCACAACCCTACAACTATCACCGGGTGATGGGATTACACACTGCTCTACTATGGTCACATGAAGTTGGTAAATCTCAATGTATTTTTATCAAGTGTTATCAAGTATCAAAATCTCAAGAAATGTAAGTATGGTTTTGGGACTAAAATATATGTTTGCTGGGATGTACGTACATCTATCCAAATGAAAGATAGCCAGACATATGTTAGCTATGGAGATTCTTCAAAGTCCAAAATAAGGCAAAATTGTCCAAACCAAAACAGTCACAGTTTACCAAAACAATTGACACCTCGTTGTATCTGTGCCATGATGAAGTCTTTGACAGCACGGACAGTGCCATCAAGGCTATCTCCAATTTAAAGTTGTATGAGCCATGCTCTACCTACTGAGCTACAGAGGACCACCATGTGGATAGTGGACAAGCGCACACAAATGTAGACTATTGAGATGCATAACCAGAAGGGGGGCTCCAACCCTCCAAGAGCCCAAACTGTGCTGTATTGTACTGTATTGTGCTCTACTGTCCTGTACTGTGCTAAGTTGTATTGCATCCTACTCTACTGTTCTCTACTGTATACTTCTAGACCTTCTTTGGACACTGTGTTAACTAACGTCCAGATGAGCTTCAATGCCATACAACTCTCCTTCCGTAGCCTACAACTGCTCTTAAATGCAAGTAAAGCTAATTGCATGCTCTTCAACCGACCACTGCCTGCACCTGCCGCCCGTCGAGCATCACTACTCTGGATGGTTCTGACTTAGAATATGTGGACAACTACAAATACCTAGGTGTTTGGTTAGACTGTAAACTCTCCTTCCAGACTCACATTATGCATCTCCAATCCAAAATTAAATCTAGAATTGGCATCCTATTTCTCAACAAAGCATCCTTCTCTCATGCTGCCAAACATACCCTCGTAAAACGGACTATCCTACCAATCCTTGACTTCGGCGATGTCATTTACAAAATAGCCTCCAACACTCTACTCAGCAAATAGGATGCAGTTTATCACAGTGCCCACCACTGCGACCTGTATGCTCTCGTTGACTGGCCCTCGCTTCATATTTGTCGCCAAACCTACTGGCTCCAGGTCATCTATAAGTCTTTTCTAGGTAAAACCATGCCTTATCTCAGCTCACTGGTCACCATAGCAGCACCCACCCGTAGCACGCGCTCCAGTAGGTATATTTCACTGGTCACCTCCAAAGCCAATTCCTCCTTCGGCCGCCATTCGTTCCAGTTCTCTGCTGCCAATGACTGGAACGAATTTAAAAAATCCCTGAAGCTGGAGACTCCCTCACTAACTTTAAGCATCAGCTGTCAGAGCAGCTTACATATCATTGCACCTGTACATTGCCCACCTGTAAATAGCCCATCCAACTACCTCATCCCCATATTGTCATTTTTTTCCTTCTCCTTTGCACCCCAGTATCTCTAAGTGCACATTCATCTTCTGCACATCTATCACTCCAGTGTTTAATTGCTAAATTGTAATTACTTCGCCACTACGGCCTATTTATTGCCCTACATCCCTAATCTTACCTCATTTGCACACACTGTATATATACTTTTCTATTGTATTATGGACTGTATGTTTGTTTATTCCATGTGTAACTCTGTGTTGTTTGTGTCATACTGCTTCACTTTATCTTGGCCAGGTCACAGTTGTAAATGAGAACTTGTTCTCAACTGGCCTACCTGGTTAAATAAAGGTGAAATAAAAATACTCTACTGTACTCTACTCTAATGTACTGTGATCCTCTGTACTGTGCTCTACTGTACCATACTGTACTGTGCTCTACTGTACTGTACTGCACTGTACTCGAGATTACTCTACTCAAGTTTCTTATAATTGAAGAAAGGGCCCATGGACTCTTGATCTAGTGGTATTGGTCTTGAGATACATTTCGGTCTTTAACTTGTCATGGTCTCTACTCACTGGGTCTGGGTCTGGATCTTGTGACCAATGTCCTGGTATAAATCATGGTCTTGGGTCCTGGATATTGCATTATTCTTTGGTTTACAAACCATACACAACCGAAATTGAAGAAGACAATACTCTCTGATCATTGGCTTATCACTCCTAACCAATGTTCCCTCTAAACTGCTCGGGCGAGCAGCCGCGCCCCTTCCCCCAGGACTGCCACGCAGATGAAATGCCATGCTGTGCAGAGACTCTGCAAGAGAATTTGACTGAGTTCGCCCCATTAGTTTGCACTACGTAGACTAATGTTTTTTCTGTGATCGAATCAACATTATATCCTCCCCTTTTCATTGCAACAAACCAAAACAAATCTAACTTTGCAAAAATGTATTCTGAGATTTTGTTTGAGGCAGACCCCAGAGTGCAATGGGTAGGTGTCTTTCAATCATTCAGAGCGCAGAACCACGGGTGTGCACATTTGTTGTTATTCTTAGCTAAGTTAGCGAGTTATTGGCCCAGTTATAGATAAGTATGTGTCAGCAATGGAATTAGTGCTTCCTACAAGAGCACAACACACGTAGGCCACATTTCAAGCTGTCTTTGAAAAGCCAGTCAAGTAAAAAGCTTACATCTTAATTAAAGGGGCAGTGTTTTATTTTGAGACAGGCTTGAATAAGCAAATAAGTCAATAGGCAGAGGGGTAGCGTACATTATCTAATTTTCTGTATGGTAATAATAATGTGGTTTCTTGCATCATACAATGCATTGCAATTTACAGTCAGCTATTTGGCCCATGGTGTTACAGACTAAGTAAAACAAATCATTCATTTCAAACCCTTCATAATGTAAAAACGTTTATAAAAGTCTCATGCAATGTAGGCCTGCATTGAACATCACATAGGCTACTGGAGGCTATATCAAAAGCTATTTCCATGTGAAAATGTTATGCGATTTGCTCCATTGGTTTTGTTGGTAGTCCCACGTTATGCTCACATTCTGTAGCTACAATAGCCGATTGGCTACTGTCTAAAACGGTAAGGGTACAGTGTAAACGCGTGTGAACACTGAAATTGCAAAAAATTCTCACAACGTTCAAGTTTCTGCTCACAAGACCTACAATTTGCTAAGTGCCCCAAAAAATTTGAGGGAACATTGTTCCCAACCTATAGAAATCCCCACATACTGTAGTTGACTACTTTTAAATGGTGAAAGCCCTCAATGGCAATGTCTATAACAAAACGTGTTATTTCCATCTAGAGCCCTCTATTTATCTCTATGATTGACACTTGACACTGAAATGCTTGTTATTTTATCCAAATATAAGTGAACATTTAAACATCTAACAACATAATTAATTAGATACAAAAGTAATTCAATCAACAAGTTTCAGATTCATTCAATCAACATTGAACATTTTAAAGAGATCAACAGAGACTATATTACTCTAAATTAAATTTAAAGGTTTTGAAAATATGTTTTAACTATTTTGTTAATTCGGTATATAACAAATAACATTTCTAAAATGAATCTGTAATAGTAGAAATTAATCTGTAGTAGAAAGTTAATCAAATGGTCACTACTATGCATTCTCCCTTTATTGTGACCTTTTCACTACATTTCAGTACGGACAGATTTAGTTGGATGGTAAGGAATTCAGGTAAATATTTCAAATATGCAATACAAACAAAGTATGTGAGTAGAAAATACAGTACAAGTCAAACGTTTGGACACACCTACTCATTCAAGGGTCTTTCTTTATTTTTACTATGTTCTACATTGTAGAATAATAGTGAAGACATCAAAACTATGAAATAATACACATGGAATCATGGACTGTAGTAACCAAAAAAAAGTGTTATACAAATTAGATTATTCAAAGTAGCCACCCTTTGCCTTGATGACAGCTTTGCACACTCTTGGCATTCTCTCAACCAGCTTCATGAGGGATGCTTTTCCAACAGTCTTGAAGGAGTTCCCACATATGCTGAGCACTTGTTGGCTGCTTTTCCTTCACTATGCGGTCCAACTAATCCCTAACCATCTCAGTTGGGTTGAGGTCGGGTGATTGTGGAGGCCAGGTCATCTGATGCAGCACTCCAACACTCTCCTTGGTCAAATTCCCTTACACAGCCTGGAGGTGTGTTTTGGGTCATTGTCCTGTTGAAAAACAAATGATAGTTCCACTAAGCGCAAACCAGATGGGATGGCGTATCGTTGCAGAAGGTTGTATTAGCCATGCTGGTTAAGTGTGCCTTGAATTCAAAATAAATTACTGACAGTGTCACCAGCAAAACACCCCCACACCATCACACCTCCTCCTCCATGCTTCATGGTGGGAACCACACATGTGGAGATCATCCGTTCATCTACTCTGCGTCTCACAAAGACACAGCGGTTGAAACCAGAAATCTCAATCATCAGACCAAAGGACATATTAACACCGGTCTAATGTTCATGGCTCGTGTTTCTTGGCCCAAGCAAGTCTCTTCTTCTTATTGGTGTCCTTTAGTAGTGGTTTTATTGCAGCAATTCGACCATGAAGGCCTGATTCACACAGTCTCCTCAGAACAGTTTATGTTGAGATGTGTCTGTTACTTGAACTCTGTGAAGCATTTATTTGGGCTGCAACCTGAGGTGCAGTTAACTCCACTGAACTTATCCTCTACAGCAGAGGTAACTCTGGGTCTTCTTTTCCTGTTGTGGTCTTCATGAGAGCCAGTTTCGTCATAGTGCTTGATGGTTTTTTCTACTGCTCTTGAAGAAACTTTAAAAGTTATTGAAATGTTCCGCATTGACTGACCTTCATGTCTTAAGGTAATGATAGACTATCATTTCTCTTTACTTATTTGAGCTGTTTTTGCCATAATATGGACATGGTCTTTTACCAAATAGGGCTATCTTCTTAATGCCACCCCTACCTTGTCACAACATAACTGATGGGCTCAAACGCATTAAGAAGGAAAGAAATTCCACAATTGTACTTTTAACAGGGCACACCGGTGAATTGAAATGCATTCCAGGTGACTACCTCATGAAGCTGGTTGAGAGAATGCCAAGAGTGTGCAAAGCGGTCATAAAAGGGGGCCTATTTTGAAGAATCTCAAATGTAAAATATATTTTGATTTGTTTAACACTTTTTGGTTTCTACATGATTCCATATGTGTTATTTCATAGTTTTGATGACTTCACTATTATTATACAATGTACAGAATAGTAAAAATAAAGAAAAACCCTTGAATCAGTAGGTGTGTCCAAACTTTTGACTGGTACTGTATGTTTACCTGACATATAGTATATTGGGAAAATGTTTGCTGAAAGCTTTGGGGAAATAGGATACAAATTAGATATTTTTCCAACCCCCAATTCACACCACTTCTGTAGACAACACATATACATTTCCTCTTACAATCTGGTGTGTGTGTGTGTGTGTGTGTGTGTGTGTGTGTGTGTGTGTGTGTGTGTGTGTGTGTGTGTGTGTGTGTGTGTGTGTGTGTGTGTGTGTGTGTGTGTGTGTGTGTGTGTGTGTGTTTGTGTTTACACAAGCCTGCTCTGATGGTGAGAGAAAGCACTGGCGCAGAGCAGCAGCCTGTAATTAATGGAGGCAGCTTCTGTGTGAGAGCAGAGCAGAGCAGAGAGCCTACTGGGTAATTTTGTCTAAGAGCACTAGAGGAAGTATGGCTCCTTTACTTTCCAGCACTTATTTAAATATATCAACTCAAGCCATTCCACAAAATGAGCTGGCCAAAAAATGAATTCCAACAACTCCCTCCCTCTGATGATTACAGTACATAAGAGGAAACTTCCTCTCTCTGATGATTACAGTACATAAGAGGAAACTCCCTCCTCTGATGATTACAGTACATAGGAGGAAACTTCCTCTCTCTGATGATTACAGTACATAAGAGGAAACTCCCTCCCTCTGATGATTACAGTACATAGGAGGAAACTTCCTCTCTCTGATGATTACAGTACATAAAAGGAAACACCCTCTGATGATTACAGTACATACGATGAAACAAAGGAATAAAGAAATGATCCCCAAGCCTATATCAAAAAAGGAATTCTGAAGATAGCATACAAATCCAAGTCGGTATACAGTATCTACAATACATGCAGTAAGAACTGGCTGAATCCGGTTTCTTCAATCTCTGCATCTGGAAGAGTGAGTGAGATGTTGCTAGCACCCAATGAGAGAATACATGGCTGGCTTTAGAATATATGGCTGACTTAATGGATTTAAAAGGGCGAAAAAACTCAGAGAGAGTTGTGGAGCATCGGTGACCCAGCAGTGATCTCTGGTCTTCAAAGCCCCCTGGAAGGTGAATCACAGAGGAAGATGTTGCACGCCACACGCACAGGCAGGCATGCACACACAGTGGACCAGGGCAGCTGGCAGCACGTCACAGCCTTGTCTGAGGGACCCAACAATTTACTGCAACACAAGCCTGCTGCACACACACACACACACACACACACACACACACACACACACACACACACACACACACACACACACACACACACACACACACACACACACACACACACACACACACACACACACACACACACACACACACACACACAGAGAAAATATATTGTCACCTCGAGTCACCCGGAGAACATTCTGCCTAATGTGAAGAAACAAAGACTGGCCATAACAAGAGAGCAACAAGAGAGCAATCTGCAATATGTTTCCGATCTGAAGATTTGATAGATGATGTCATCTTATCAAATGATAGAGAGTGTCCCCATTGCATTGGACACTGTATGATCTGATATGTTATTGTGGGACTCACCAAAGGAACATTCCACACTCCAGCTGTTAAACGAGTTTGCCTTTACACAATCTTTACATCATCTCATTTGTTGGATGGGGATGGCTTCGTGTGGATTCTTCTATGATCAAAGGTGAATCAACGAAGGCTAGCTTGCTTTTAGAAGATAGTGGAGCTATCTCCAACTCCATCCCCCTGCTCGTTGTTTGTTTTACAGTAGCTATTTCATATCAATCAAGTGCTAAGGCTAATGGTTCAAGCACTGACACACCAGGCTGGGTAACAGTCTGTTTAACTAACATTCCACTCCTTGTACTCTGTGTCAAATGCCAAAGTTTAGCATGACAAGGATTGGCAAGGAGTGTAATGATAGCTAAACAGACTACTGACACACTGATATTTCTCAGAATATGCATGTAATTGCTTCACTGAATATGTTCTCCATTTCAATTTCACCAAGAACTCTCCAGATTAAATGTAAGCTTTTTTGCCCCAAGGTTAATTTGTTATCAATATCCTAAAATCAATCCCTAGATCATTTGATATCAAGTCAATAAGAAAAGATGAGAAACTTTTGGTCTTTTGCCAGTATTCTGCAGCTTGATCCTCAAATCAATTTGGTTGAATTATTTACAGTTGAAATGCTATGATGATTTACATACAGACATACTGTATCACGCGCCTCCACAACCATACCACATTGCTGCTCACTCACAGTTTTGCTTTGAGACATAAAATACACTTCAGCTATAAGTCTAAACCCAGCATGAGAGGGTTGACATGTTGGAAGAGTACAATACAACATCCCACAAAGCTGTGCAATTCAAACATCCCCATATAGAATGCAGTTTTCATGAACCACCAACACGAAGCACCAATTCAAACAGACAGGATTTCAGTACATCTGTCACCTTTGTGTCACAAAACATAATTATGTGTAGTTACCTGTATATACAGTAGGTCATCACTGTTTGTGTGTGTGTGTGTGTGTGTGTGTGTGTGTGTGTGTGTGTGTGTGTGTGTGTGTGTGTGTGTGTGTGTGTGTGTGTGTGTGTGTGTGTGTGTGTGTGTGTGTGTGTGTGTGTGTGTGTTTGGGTTCATATACAGTAAATGTTTTATTTAAAACACACACAATTGAGAAAAAATGTGTCCTTCAGATTGTAGGTTGGGTATGTTTGAAGAATAAAGCAAACTTTGGTAGATCTATTTTTCTTCTTCAGTTTCAAGGCTTGTATTTGGGATCAGTGTGAGATGAAGCACCATTTTGAGCTGCCGGGGACAGAGACCTTGATACTTACATTCTGACCCACTCATATTTTACAAGCAAAGCACAAAGCTGTATATACATTTACATTTACATTTAAGTCATTTAGCAGACGCTCTTATCCAGAGCGACTTACAAATTGAGATCTATCGCTGGTGCCCCTGAACAATGCAGTTAACTCACTGTTCCTAGTCCAGTTAACCCACTGTTCCTAGTCCAGTTAACCCACTGTTCCTAGACCAGTTAACCCACTGTTCCTAGACCAGTTAACCCACTGTTCCTAGACCAGTTAACCCACTGTTCCTAGACCAGTTAACCCACTGTTCCTAGGCCGTCATTGTAAATAAGAATTTGTTCTTAACTGACTTGCCTAGTTAAATAAAGGTTCAATACATTTTTTTTATTAAAGAACAATTTACTGTTGTTGGATGCAGAACGACAGATTTGTACCTTGTCCACTCGGGGATTTGAACTTGCAACCTTTATAGTGGTTACTAGCGGTTACTAGTTCACCGCTTTAACCACTCGGCTACCCTGCCGCCCCAAGTATGCTGGCCAGAACTAAAACACAGTCCCAGGGTTTTGACCAAAGCCTTGTGGGATGAAGGGGGGCCACCTCAGCTCTAGTATGAGGGATTTAGGAGAGAGATTGACGGAGAGAGAGAAAGAGAGAGGAGGCAGATAGAAAATCAGACTGTTGGGAATGCACAACACGGCAGCCCACGACTCATCTCAGCTTTTCAGCAACCTTCCTGTCTGCTGGGGGTGAAGCCCTGATTTGTCCCCCAAATAGCACCCTATTCCCTTTTATAGTGCACTATAAAGTCCCTAAGGCCCTGGTCAAAGGTAGTGCACTATAAGGGGAATAGGGTGTCATTTGGGACACAGCCCTGAACATTTGGCTGCAGCACCAGCACTATTATTCTCCATCCTCTGTCCAGCAGGTCAGTCTGTCTGAGCACCTGGCCTGTCAATCAACAAGTCCTGAGGTGAGATGCTGGACAAGGCTTGAAAGCCAGGATACTGAAGAACACAATATATTTTGTAACACACGGGGGGGTGTTGAATCAGAACAGTAATGTCTCAAATGGTACCCTATTCCCTACATAGTGCAGTACTTTTGACCAAAGCATGTTGTGCACTATAAAGGGAATAGGGCACCATTCGGAACACATCATCAACAACATCTCAGGTGGTTTTGTTTGGCAAACTGTACCTGTAATGGGCTTTGCAGCATGATCTCACCCTGCGGAGCTGCTACATTAACGCTTGGAAGAATAAACTTCGGTGAACTTTCCTGCATCGACACATTAAACCATCATTATAACATATATATTTTGCCGTCAATCTCTGTGCTCCGCCGACCCCGAACAGGATCAACTCTGCATCAAATCTTTGTGTCCAAAGAAAACATTTGCTTCTTATCCATCCCTTTCACAGTACGTGCGTACCCTGTAGACTCATGTATATGTCTGCACATATTCATTTCATTCTGAAGAATGGGAAAAATATTTCCAAATTCCAAATTCATGGTATTCCATCCTTAAGCATTAAACAAACCAACAGGTTTTTAGTATCATAGCAGTCACTGGTGTGTGACAGACAAGCATTGCAGCTCCTTAATCCCACTGGGGACGCCTGCAAAGTCCATTAAAAAAGGCTACACATTGACATGCTGGGAAAGTATCTGAGTGAATGAGGATGGTGGTCTACTTGTTTTGATTTCTGTCCGTCACTTCCTCTGTGTGCCATCCTGCAGGATCCACACAAAGAGATCAGTGTCTAACTCTATAGGTGTGAAAGAGAGGAACTAACGTGCTACATGCGCGTAAGTGCACGGAAATGCACACGACACATACGCACACGCACACGCACACCCATAGCCTAGTGATTAGAGCATTGTGCCAGTAAAGGAAAGGTTGCCATCCGAGTTTAAATCCCAGAGACATGACAGTGACCCCACTATCAGGGGGTGGTATATGCAAAAAAACACCTTTAGAATTCACACGTGTATTAATACACACTTGTGCATGTGAGATTGGACAAATATAAGCACCTACCAAATTTGTATAATCATTATGTAGACACACACTTTATTGGTCACAATGTGCTATTATTAATAAGGAAAGGTAAAGAAAGAAGGGAAGGTTGCTAGCTGCCATGCCTACAATCAGTCACATGTAGGGCCCCAAACCACAGGTTTCAATCTACAGAGCCTGGTACTGGGGGCTCCAATCAGAATGCTGCCTTGTGAGTACTGAGGCATGGTCTGATTGAGGAGCTCTTGGACTGGGGAGAGAGGAGAGAGAGGGTCCTCTGCTGGGTCTTGTCCTGCTAGATGACACGTCGTACATACCAGATGGATCACCCACTGTCTCCTCTGCATCCTGTGTCAAATAACCTGGGTGACAGGGTGGTTTATTCACGGACCCCCCTCCCCACCCCAAACAATCACCTGCATCGTGAAAGCATTTATAAGAGTTAGTAATCTGCACTTGAGCACAAATCCTGAATTATTACCCTTTGTTCTGTCGTCGACAGACTCACTCCTTCCCTTTATCCCTCCACGCCCCCAACCTTCCCCAGCCCACTCATCTTTTCCCTCATCATATAGTGCAGGGATCATCACCTAGATTAAGTCGCAGGCTGATTTCTTTGTTGAGTGGATGGTAGACTGACAATTGACCGCAAGATATAATGCCCAAACAGATATAATGTTTGACCAAAACATGATAATTTCAGGCCTTGCTTACATTTGCATTCAATCACATCTCTCTATTATTGCTGGGAATAATTGGGAAAAGATTTCTTAAATTAAAATCACTTGGAGTTGATTTCCTAGGGCAGGCCAAATTCATAAACACCGATTCACTGTCGAGGGATTCAAAGTGAGAATTGATGGAGCACTGGCCTTTCCACCTCTACTCACTTATAGCCACCTCTACCCACCTCTATCCACCTCTACCCACCTCTATCCACCTCTACCCACCACTATCCACCTCTACCCACCTCTACCCACCTCTACCCACCTCTACCCACCACTATCCACCTCTACCCACCGCTATCCACCTCTACCCACCTCTACCCACCTCTATCCACCTCTACCCACCTCTAGCCACCTCTATCCACCTCTATCCACCTCTACCCACCTCTATCCACCTCTATCAACCTCTATCAACCTCTACCCACTTCTATCCACCTCTACCCACTTCTATCCACCTCTATCCCAGCAGCTCGTAGACACATTTATACTGAGAGATCCCCGCTAGACCCACATATGGCTGTAATATACTGCCTGTCTGTGATGTGTGCGTCTGTGGACACAAATTTATTGGCTCCCTAAAGCCATTATTGTATCAGCACTGCAGTAACCATTCATCCAACAAAAATCGAATAAACAGTGTACAGGTGGCTGGCTGGCTGGCTGGCTGTGTGTGTGTGTGTGTGTGTGTGTGTGTGTGTGTGTGTGTGTGTGTGTGTGTGTGTGTGTGTGTGTGTGTGTGTGTGTGTGTGTGTGTGTGTGTGTGTGTGTGTGTGTGTGTGTGTGTGTGTGTGTGTGTGTGCGTGCGTGCGTGCGTGCGTGCGTGCGTGCGTGCGTGCGTGCGTGCGTGCGTGCGTGCGTGCGTGCGTGCGTGCGTGTGTGTGTGTGTGAAATCACCCGACCTCAACCCAATAGAGATGGTTTTAGATCGCAGAGTTGGACCGCAGAGTGAAGAAAAAGCAGCCAACGAGTGCTCAGCATATGTGGGAACTCCTTCAAGACTGTTGGAAAAGCATTCCAGGTGAAGCTGGTTGAGAGAATGCCAAGATTGTGCAAAGCTGTGGCTACTTTGAAGAATCTGAAATATAAAATATATTTTGATTTGTTTAAAATAATTTTAGTTACAACATGATTCCATCTGTTATTTCATAGTTTTGATGTCTTCACTATTATTCTACAATGTAGAAAATAGTAAAAATAAAGAAAAACACCTGGTTTGTCCAAACTATTCTGGTACTGTATATACTGTATACAGTTGAAGTTGGAAGTTTACATACACTTAGGTTGGAGTCATTTAAACTCACTTTTAAACCACTCCACACATTTCTTGTAAACAAACTATAGTTTTGGCAAGTCAGTTAGGACATCTACTTTGTGCATGACAAGTCATTTTTCCAACAATTTTTCACAGACAGATTATTTCACTTATAATTCACTGTATCACAATTCCAGTGGGCCAGAAGTTTACATACACTAAGTTGACTGTGCCTTTAAACAGCTTGGGAAATTCCAGAAAATTATGTCATGGCTTTAGAAGCTTCTGGTAGGCTAATTGACGTCATTTAAGTCAATTGGAGGTGGGACCACACCACCATAACGCTCAGGAAGGAGACGCGTTCTGTCTCCTAGAGACAAACGTACTTTGGTGTGAAAAGTGCAAATCAATCCCAGAACAACAGCAAATTACCTTGTGAAGATGCTGGAGGAAACTATCTATATCTATAGCCTCAGTAAAACGAGTCCTATATCGACATAACCTGAAAGGCCGCTCAGCATGGAAGAAGCCACTGCTCCAAAACCTCCATAAAATGGCAGACTACGGTTTGCACTGCACATGGGGAGAAAGATCGTACTTTTTGGAGAAATGTTCTCTGGTCTGATGAAACAAAAATGGAACTGTTTGGCCATAATGACCATCGTTATGTTTGAAGGGAAAGGGGAAGCTTGCAAGCCGAAGAACACTATCCCAACCGTGAAGCACGGGGGTGGCAGCATCATGTTTTGGGGGTGCTTTGCTGCATGAGGGACTGGTACACTTCACAAAATGGATGCCATCATGAGGATGGAAAATTTGGTGAAAATATTGAAGCAAACATCTCAAGATCAGTCAGGAAGTTGAAGTTTGGTCGCAAATGGGTCTTCCAAATGGACAATGACCCCAAGCATACTTCCAAAGTTGTGTCAAAATGGCTTAAGGACAACAATGTCAAGGTATTGGAGTGGTCATCACAAAGCCCTGACCTCAAATCCTATAGAACATTTGTGGGCAAATCTGAAAATGTGTGTGCTGGCAAGGAGGCCTACAAACCTGACTCAGTTACACCAGCTCTGTCAAGAGGAATGGGCCAAAATTCACCCAACATATTGTGGGAAGCTTGTGGAAGGCTACCCAAAACGTTTGACCCAAGTTAAACAATTTAATGGCAATGCTACCAAATACTAATTGAGTGTATGTAAACTTCTGACCCACTGGGAATGTGATGAAATAAATGAAAGTTGAAACAAATCATTCTCTCTACTATTAGAGATTCTTAACATTCTTAAAATAAAGTGGTGATCCTAACTGACCTAAGACAGGGAATTTTTACTAGAATTAAATGTCAGGAATTGTGAAAAACGGAGTTTAAATGTATTTGGCTAAGGTGCATGTAAACTTCTGACTTCAACTGTATATATGTACGTTACTGTGCAAAAGTTTTAGGCAGGTGTGAAAAAATGCTGGAAAGTAAGAATTATTACAAAAATAGACATGTTAATAGATTATATTTATCAATTAACAAAATGCAAAGTGAGTGAACAGAATAAAAATCTTCATTCAATCAATATTTGGTGTGACCACCCTTCAAAACAGCATCAATTCTTCTAGGTACACTTGCACACAGTTTCTGAAGGATCATGGCATGTAGGTTGGCCCAAACATCTTGGAGAACTAACCACAGTTCTTCTGTGGATGTAGGCAGCCTCAGGTGATTCTCTCTCTTCATGTAATCCCCGACAGGCTTGATGATGTTGAGATCAGGGCTCTATAGGGGCCATACCATCACTTCCAGGACTCCTTGTTCTTATTTACACTGAAGATAGTTCTTAATGACTTTCGCTGTATGTTTGGGGTCGTTGTCATGCTGCATAATACATTTGGGCCAATCAGATGCCTCCTTGATGGTATTGCATGATGGATAAGTACCTGCCTTTACTTCTCAGCATTGAGAATACTATTAATTCTCACCAAATGCCGAACTCCATTTGCAGAATTGCAGACCCAAACTTGCAAGGAACCTCCACCATGCTTCACCGTTGCTGGCAGACACTCATTTGTGTACAGCTCTCCAGCCCTTCAGCGAACAAACTGCTTTCTGCTACAGCCAAATATTTGACATTTTGACTCGTCAGTCCAGAGCACCTGCTGCCATTTTTCTGCACCCCAGTTCCTGTGTTTCCGTGCATAGTTGAGACACTTGGCCTTGTTTTCAAGTCGGAGGTATGGCTTTTTGGCCGCAAGTCTTCCATGAAGGCCACTTCTGACCAGACTCTGGACAACAGATGGGTGCACCAGGGTCCCACTGTTTTCTGCCAATTCTGAGCTGATGGCACTGCTGGACATCTTCCGATTGCGAAGGGAAGTAAGCATGTCTTTCAGTAAGTTTTCTTGGCCAACCACGGAGTCTTACGGTCCTCAACGTTGCCCGTTTCTTTGTGCTTCTTCAAAAGAGCTTGGTCAGCACATTTGGAAACACCTGCCTGTCTTGAAATGTCTGCCTGGGAGAGACCTTGCTGATGCAGTATAACTTGTGTCTTGTTGCTGTGCACAGTCTTGCCACGGTGTATGACGTTTGACCGTAAACTGTCTTCAACAACCTCACCTTGTTAGCTGAGTTTGGTTGTTCCTCACCTAGTTTTCTTCCTCCTACACAGTTTCTGTTTCAGTTAATGATTGTGTTTCAACCTACATATTGAATTGATGATCATTAGCACCTGTTTGGTATAGTTGTTTAATCATACACCTGACAATATGCCTACAAAATCCCTGACTTTGTGCAAGTGTACCGGCAAGATTTGATGGCAAAGGGTGGTCACAACGAATATGGATTTGATTTAGATTTTTCTTCTGTTCACTCACTTTGCATTTAGTTAATTGATAAACATAATCTATTTCTAACGTGTCTAACATGTCTATTTCTGAAAGCATTCTTACTTTACAGCATTTTTTCAAACCTGCCTAAAACTTTTACACAGTACTGTATATTTATATATATATATATTTATTTCATCACATTCCCATATGTGTGTGTATATTTATATATATATATTTATATGTGTGTGATGGGATGTATACATATTAAGCACAGTATGTGGATAGAGTATATTAGTACAGCTGAAGAATTCATGGATAGAATAGTATGTGTACAGCAATAGTTGAATAGGATGGCCTTGACTAGACAGTATATGCATATGAAATGGGTAAAACAGTATGTAAACATTATTAGAGTGACCAGTGTTCCATCAATCAGTGTTCCAATCAGTGTAGATTAAGGGGAGGAGACAGGTTAAATTATACGATCAAGTTGTAAGTCTTGAGACATGGATTGTGTTTGTGTGTCATTCAGAGGGTGAATGGGCAAGACAAAATATTGAATTGCCTTTGAACAGTGTATGGTAGTAGATCCCAGGTGCTCCGGTTTGAGTGTGTCAAGAGCTGCAACGCTGGGATTTTTCACGCTCAAGGCCATCCAGCCAACTTGAAACAATTGTGGGAAGCTTCGGAGTCAACATAGGACAGCATCCCTGTGGAATGCTTTTGACACCTTGTAGAGTCCATGCCCTGACAATTGAGGCTGTTCTGAGAGCAAAAGGGGGTGCCTCTCAATATTAGGAAGGTGTTCCTAATGTTTTGTACACTCAGTTTATATTGAAAGCAGGTGCTTCCACACAAGTGTGGTTCCTGAGTTTATTCAGCAATTAACATCCCATCATGCTTAGGGTTATTTATTTTTAAAATGCTGGGCCAATATTTTGGCTATCATAGCTACGCCGCCAGGATGATAATTCTCCCATCCAAAGAGCACAAGTGGTCACTGAATGGTTTGACGAACATGGAAACTATGTAAACCATATGCCATGGCCGTCTCAGTCACCAGATCTCATCCCAATTGAACACTTATGGGAGATTCTGGAGCAGTGTCTGAAACGGCGTTTTCCAACACCATCAACAAAACACAAAATTATGGAATTTCGTGCAGAAGAATGTTGTTTGCATCCCTCCAATAGAGTTCCAGACATCTATGCCAAGGTGCATTGAAGCTGTCTGGTTCGTGGTGGCTCTACGCCCTATTAAGACACTTTATGTTGGCGTTTCCTTTATTTTGGCAGTTATGTGTGTTTGATTACGTTATTTAAATACTTATTTTCTGTGTATTTGAGCATTTTCAAATAATGCAATCTTAATCAATTACTTCTATTGGAAGTATTTGAATGTTTTATCAAATACTTTCCTATCAATAGTATACTATTTTAAAGTATTTTCAAATCCTTATTTCAAATACCTGGGTTAAGTGCAATGGAGTCAGTGTATCTGAATATTTTCAAACGCATGCCAACACTTTCCACTTTTCTTTTTTTTATATCTGACTACTTCCTTTGAAATGCATGTGAAAGCAATTGAGATATTTAAAATAGTATTTTAACCTAGGTCTGGAAGATACAACCTCTGTCTCAGTCACATTCAAATAGGGCAACATTCATTTGTTCTCTTGTCTTCCCTTATAATTGCACATAATCTTAAACATTAATGGAAATAAAAGTAACATGATAGCCTATTTCAAATTAGCAGTGCCTCATAACTGTCTTTGACATTGATACCTAGCTAACACCCAATGGAGACATACTACCAGTTAGTTACATTCCTTTAGGCAAATCATTAAATAGGACACTTGCTGCCAATCGCTTCCACAAACACACTGGCCTAGAGGACTGTTTAAGCTCTCCAGTGGCCTGTAGAGTCAATTCCAATTACCACAATGACCTGACATGCAGACTAATATATGGATCAAAGACAGTCAGACACATTTAGATTCACTGTCCCCTGCATTAAGTGTGAAAGATCCATCTGAGAGGAACTGAGATCCTGAATGGCTCCCTATTTCCTAATAAGGAGCACTACCTTTGACCAGAACCCTATGGCCATGATTTTTTTTATTTGAGCTTTATTTAAATAGGCAAGTCAGTTAAGAACAAATTCTTATTTTCAATGATGGCCTAGGAACAGTGGGTTAATTGCTTTGTTCAGGGGCAGAAAAACAGATTTTTACCTTGTCTGCTCGGGGATTCGATCTCACAACCTTTCGGTTACTAGTCCAACGCTCTAACCACTAGGCGACCTGACGCTCTCATCCCAATTGAACACTTATGGGAGATTCTGGAGCAGTGTCTGAGACAGCGTTTTCCAATAAGATGTCAAATTGACCGCAAGAAACCTAAACGGATATAATATGTGACGAAGATAATAATTTCAAAACTTGCTTACATTTGTATACGATCGTGTCTATTATTCGTGTGAAAACTTGGGAACAGATTTTCTAAATTAAAATAACGTTAGTGTCACGGTTTTCATATGGTGAAGGAGAGTCGGACCAAACTGCAGCGTGTCAATTGCGATCCATGTTTATTTAAACAAACGTAAACACGACTAAACACGAACACTACAAAACAATAAACGAAACGAAAACCGAAAACAGCCTATACTTGTGTCAACTAACATCAAACAAGGACATCAAGACACTCAGGACAATCACCCACAATACAACCAAAGAATATGGCTGCCTAAATATGGTTCCCAATCAGAGACAACGATAAACACCTGCCTCTGATTGAGAACCACTTCAGACAGCCATAGACTCTCCTAGAACACCCCACTAAGCTACAATCCCACTAAGCTACACACCACATACAAAAACCCATGTCACACCCTGGCCTGACCAAATACATTAAGAAAAACACAAAATACTTCGACCAGGGCGTGACAGAACCCCCCCCTAAGGTGCGGACTCCCGAATGCACCTCAAATCAATAGGGAGGGTCCGGGTGGGCGTCTGTCCATGGTGGCGGCTCCGGCGCGGGACGTGGACCCCACTTCACAATTGTCTTAGTCCGCCTTACTGTCCGCCTCCATGGCTTTCTCACCATGGCCACCCTTATCAATGACCCCACTGGACAGAGGGGCAGAAGCTCGGGACAGAGGGGCTCTGGCGCCTCTGGGTTGAGGGGCTCTGGCGCCTCTGGGTTGAGGGGCTCTGGCGCCTCTGGGTTGAGGGGCTCTGGCGCCTCTGGGTTGAGGGGATCTGGCGCCTCTGGGTTGAGGGGATCTGGCGCCTCTGGGTTGAGGGGATCTGGCGCCTCTGGGTTGAGGGGCTCTGGCGCCTCTGGGCTGAGGGGCTCAGCGCCTGGGTTGGGGGCTCTGGCGCCCGGACAGGCGGGGATCTGGCAGCGCCTGGGTTGCGGGGACTCCGGCGCCTCTGGACAGGCGGGGACTCCGGCGCCTCTGGGCGGGAGAGGGCAGCAGCGCCGGACAGGCGGGAGACTCCGGCAGCAGCGCCGGACAGGCGGGAGACTCCGGCAGCAGCGCCGGACAGGCGGGAGACTCCGGCAGCAGCGCCGGACAGGCGGGAGACTCCGGCAGCAGCGCCGGACAGGCGGGAGACTCCGGCAGCACAGGAGAGGAGAAAGGCTCCGACAGCGCAGGAGAGGCGAGGCGCACTGTAGGCCTGATGCGTGGTGCTGGCACTGGTGGTACTGGGCCAAGGACACGCACAGGAAGCCTGGTGCGGGGAGCTGCTACCGGAGGGCTGGGGTGTGGAGGTGGTACTGGATAGACCGGACCGTGCAGGCGCACTGGAGCTCTTGAGCACCGAGCCTGCCCAACCTTACCTGGTTGAATACTCTCGGTTGCCCTGCCAGTGCGGAGAGGTGGAATAGCCCGCACTGGGCTATGTAGGCGAACCGGAGACACCGAGCGCAAGGCTGGTGCCATGTAAGCCGGCCCAAGGAGACGCACTGGGGACCAGATGCGTAGAGCCGGCTTCATGGCATTTGGCTCGACGCTCAATCTAGCCCAGCCGATACCCGGAGCTGGAATATACCTGGAATATACCTGGAATACACCTGCACTGGGGACACCATGCGCACCACTGAATAACACGGTGCCTGCCCGGTCTTTCTAGCCCCCCGGTAAGCACAGGGAGTTTGCGCAGGTCTCCTACCTGGCATAGCCATACTCCCTGTAAGCCCACCCCCCAAGAAATTTCTGGGGCTGATTCCCGGGCTTCCATCCACGTCGCCGTGCTGCCTCCTCATACCAGCGCCTCTCCGCTTTTGCCGCCTCTAGTTCCTCCTTGGGGCGGCAATATTCCCCTGGTTTAGCCCAGGGTCCTCTCCCGTCGAGGATTTCCTCCCATGTCCAGAAATCCTTACTACGCTTCTCCTCTTTGGGCTGCTCCTGCCTGTTGACACACTGCTTGGTCCTGTGGTGGGTGATTCTGTCACGGTTTTCATATGGTTAAGGAGAGTCGGACCAAACTGCAGCGTGTCAATTGCGATCCATGTTTATTTAAACAAACGTAAACACGACTAAACACGAACACTACAAAACAATAAACAAAACGAAAACAGCCTATACTTGTGTCAACTAACATCAAACAAGGACATCAAGACAATCACCCACAATACAACCAAAGAATATGGCTGCCTAAATATGGCTCCCAATCAGAGAAAATGATAAACACCTGCCTCTGATTGAGAACCACTTCAGACAGCCATAGACTCTCCTAGAACACCCCACTAAGCTACAATCCCACTAAGCTACACACCACATACAAAAACCCATGTCACACCCTGGCCTGGCCAAATACATTAAGAAAAACACAAAATACTTCGACCAGGGCGTGACAGTTAGAGCTGATTTCCTAGTGTACAGTCTTTTATGTCCAACAATGAAAGTTCTATAAATTCTAAAAAATAAAATACCATTTTTTTTCCAGAAAAGTTTGGGGGCCAAACAAAACCACCAGTGGGCCGGGCTGCCAGTTGAGGAACGCTGCCATATACAGTGAGGGAATCAAATCAATTAAAATGCAAATCAATTTATAAAATTTTTGACATGCGTTTTTCTGGATTTTTTTGTTGTTATTCTGTCTCTCGCTGTTCAAATAAACCTACCATTAAAATTATAGACTGATAATTTCTTTGTCAGTGGGCAAACGTACGAAATCAACAGGGGATCAAATACTTTTCCCCCCTCACTGTACTGTATAACAAAATCGGTCTAAATGTTTGTACAACGATCACACTTTTTCACAAATGTTATTCTGTGTGGGGTACTTGCTCTAATTCTAATGATTATGTGTGTGACAGTGAAACTGTGACTGAATCTCCCCACAAGTAACAAACAGTCATGCTGAGCCAAGTGGCTAAGGGCCACTTCACTAAAAACAGGAAATCTGGAGCCGTGTGTATCAGAGTAGAAGTACTGATCTAGGACCAGCATTGCATTTTACTTCATAATGAACAGTATTTTATATGGACAGAGTGTACCTGATCCTAGATCCGCATTCATACCATGAGATGCTTTATGAATACGGATAATAACCTCATCAACTGAGTTCTGCCAGGACAGAAGCAAAGAGGTTGAGATCATTTCTTTCTACAGCAATAGGGTGCGACCAAATCCTATCTTGCCTCCAGTCCACAGCAGACAGACAAATGGGTGCACTTACCAGACCTGGGTTAAACTACTATTTGAAATAATTTGTCATTTTTTATCTGTGCTTCATTGAGCTTGCCTGGCTTAATGGACTAGTCCCAAAACTGCAAGCCCCGTCCACCTGGAAGGCTAGAGTTTGAAAAATGCTCAAAGAATTTAAAAAATGTCAAACAGTATTTGAACCCAGTTCTGAACCCTTCCCAGCCATTACCCCCACTACACAACATTACGGCATGATGGGATTCAACTGTGGATGTAATAACACTACACACTAGCTATGCAGACTCCATTACCATGCTGCGATACTGGCACTGCAGCCCTACCGCCTTGCCACCTCGCCTGACCTCCTAACATCATCACTTGGCCATTAACACAAGCAGGACAGAATGGAGCTAAGGATTTAAAAGCTACTTAAAGCAAAGTGCACTGTGTCTATGTGGCCAAGTATGCCATGTAAACACATTCATTCATCCTCTGGTGAGGAATGGGATGGGCTGCTGCTGCTGGGAGGGATCAACTGGCCTGACAGTCTGGGCTGGTTCCTCAGTGCCTGGCTTATCAGCATACATAGCACCACTTCAACACACCACAAGTCAACAGTCCTTACTGAACAGTGTTATGGTTATTACCATAATAACATTCATCTGGTCCACCAGCCGTCTCTCTCTGTCGAACCCTATATGCGTTAGCAGAGCCTGGGGATGAGGTTACCAACACATAAATCTGCAAAACACACAACAGTAAAACTGCTGTGTTGACTAGATTTGACAGTTCTGAAATGTGTATTATTATTTTTGGCCTGGCTTGAACTAATGTTGTTGGGTGTGAAGCAGTGGCATCAATACTGGACATTGGTGATTCACACATATCCCATTGCCTTGTAGTGAACAGAATGTGTGTATCCCAAATGGTACCCTATTCTCTATGTAGTGCATTACTTTTGACCATGTCCAATAGGGCTCTGGTCAGAAGTGGTGCACTATATACAGAACAGGGTGGCATTTGGGACTCAGATAAACTGTGAGACGGTGACCGGGGCAAGCCTGCTGGCACGGTGATATCTGGGCTCTGTAGCCCACTGTAGTGAAAGATGAGATGGCAGGTTGAATAATGCAGCCGTTTGTTCTGCAGGATGAAAAGGAGCTGGCGCACAGACACACACACTAATGAAGCTGGCACTCTTGACACATCAACTGGCAGATGATCCGTGCCACACTCTCAGGAAAAAAAAGAGGTCTAGGCCTGTATTCATGAAGCGTCTCCGAGTAGGAGTACTGTTCCAGGATCAATTTTCCTTTCAGATCATCATTAATACGTTTATATGAACAGGGAGGACCTGATCCTAGATCAGCAATCCTACTCTGACATGCTTTATGAATACGGGCCCTGGATTGGAATAGGCACCGGTTTCATATCATATAATCAAACTGGCCAGGAGTAGGAGAGGAGAAAACACACTTCTTAATGGAGGTGGTCGACAACAGGTCATACAAAGTTACCAGCTGATGTAAAACACAAAGATTTAAATGAGCTTGAGGAAATTGTGCTTACAGCTACAGCAATACCTGGTCCACCGTGACACACACAACACAACCCACTGCTTGTGCCCATGGAAACCAGAGACAGAAAAGCGTGTTTTTTCAAGGTGTTTTTTCTCTCCTTCTTTCCTTGATTGCCAAAAGCACTTGACTGTAGTGAGTTGAAGCCCCCTCTCAGTGTGTATTTAGCTCAATCCAGAGGAACTAGGGGCCAGATGAGTTCTGGCTGTGCCAGCTCACGGTGCCAAGCAGCCATGGAGCTGGGCCATTTGGATTTGGCGTGATTAGATAGTGATGTGTCAGACAAGGCCGAGCTAACTACTTTCTCTCTTTCTCTACCTCTGTCTGTCTGTTTCTCTCCCTTTCTTTATATATCACTCTCTTTCTCTCTCTCTCTCTCACTTTCACTGTCTCAGTTTGGTTCTCTCTCTCTTTTTCAATTGATTGACAAAGGTAACGGACTTAAAAAGGACATAATTGCTGCTGTTAGTCTCATGTCACTGATGAGAACATTGCTAATCTATTTCCTCTAAACGACTGTAGCGTGTGTATGTTATTCAAGGCAACAGCATAGCATTGAGAAAAGACAACAGCAACATCTACTTTATGTCTAGACTCAAACTGATGCAGGCTTATTTATGTGCCTGTTTGTCATTTTTGAATCACCACCATAGCCCTAAAAGAGTTGCCACTAAGGGGACAAATAAAGTTATTTGAATTTAATTGCATTGACCTCGCAAAGAGTTGCCAGTCATAAAATTCACAAATATTTTTCATAGTCTGAAGGAGGAACCGATTTGATTTGGGAATATTTGGGGAATTAATGATCTACTCTGTTTATTAATGTGTTGCTTAATAATAGGGTTTTCAACATTTTCACCTAACCTCTCAGTCTTCACAGCTGCCTAGTAACTGAAAGATTGTTGGTTTAAATCCCTGAGCCGACTAGGTATGAATTATGTCGATGTGCCCTTGAGCAAGGCACTTAAACCTAATTACTCTGGATAAGAGAGTCTGCAAAATGACTTAAATGTAAGTCAGTGGAACAATACCTGCTGACAGTCACTCTTTTGTCAGAAACATATATTTAATTTTTTTTCTAGGTACAGTGCTTTCAGAAAGTTGTCATATCCCTTGACTTATTCTACTTTTTCTTGTGTTACAGCCTGAATTCAAAATGTATTAAATGTATAGTTTTTCTCACCCATTTACACACAATACCCCATAATGACAAAGTGAAAACATGTTTTTAGAAATGTTTGCACATTTATTGAAAATGAAATATTTAACTTACATACAGTAAGTATTTACACCCCTGAGTCAATACAACAAAATAAGAAAAAAGAGAAAAACTAAAATCTAAACAGTAAGGCCGACTGTATGCGTCTGAGTGCATGTCTACCACCAAGTGTGTCTGTGTGTGCACATGTGTGCTTTTGAATGCGAGTGTGTGTGTATGCATGTGCAAGTGCGACATCAGCCTGCGGCAAACAAGCATTGGATGTAACAGCGTTCCCCCTCCGTGTCATTCAAAGTACTTTATTTCGGGTTTATTTTGCCTTCATGTTTGACTTTTATCTTAGACTGTCATTCTATCCCCCACCCACACTCTTCACTCCCACTTGTCTCTAGTTCCACATCCCAACCCTCAGTTTCCCCCAGCCCATCCCACCTATTTCTGCTGGCCTCCCTCATTGGATTTCTACACGCCATATATCATCCAACTATGCTGTGATGTTCAACATACAATTTGAATCTATCTGATCGAAGAGAATCCACAGATTGCGAGTTGATTGCGAGTTGAAGATAAATAATTTTACTAAGAGTATTAGTATATTAGCCATCAGACTGTTAAACAGCCACCACTAACATTGAATGGCTGCTGCCAACACACTGACTCAACTCCAGTCACTTTAATAAATGGAAATTGATGGGAAATTATGTAAAATATATCACTAGCCACTTTAAACAATGCTACCTAATATAATGTTTACATACCCTACATTATCCATCTCATATGTATACGTATATACTGTACTCTATATCATCTACTGCATATTTATGTAATACATGTATCACTAGCCACTTTGTTTACATACTCATCTCATATGTATATACTGCACTCAATACCATCTACTGTATGCCGTTCTGTACCATCACTCATTCATATATCTTTATGTACATATTCTTTATCCCCTTTACACTTGTGTCTATAAGGTAGTAGTTTTGGAATTGTTAGCTAGATTACTTGTTGGTTATTACTGCATTGTCGGAACTAGAAGCACAAGCATTTCGCTATACTCGCATTAACATCTGCTAACCATGTGTATGTGACAAAAAAAATGTTTTATTTGATTTGATTTATTAGTAACTGACTCTCTGGTCTCTCCAGATCTCCCAACAATGCTATTTCTAGGGTCAGTTTTAGATTTAATGCTGTGCTTTTTCAGCCATTCCTGAACCTGAGACCAGAAACAGGCTACCTGAGGGCAAAACCAGAACAAGTGGTCTATTGATTCTGTATCTACCCAACAAAATCTGCAGAGCTGTGATGATTCTATGCCACAAATATATATATTTTTTGCAGTTTTACTTCAGTGCCTTTTTGCAAACAGGATGCATGTTTTGGAATATTTTAATTCTTTACAGGCTTCCTTCTTTTCACTTTGTCATTTAGATTAGTATTCTGGAGTAACAACAATGTTGTTGATCCATCCCAAGTTTTCTCCTTTCACAGCCATTAAACTCTGTAACTGTTTTAAATTCACCATTGGCCTCATGGTGAAATCCCTAAGCGGTTTCCTTCCTCTCCGTCAACTGAGTTGGGAGGGACGCCTGTATCTTTGTAGTGACTGGGTGCATTGTTACAACATCCAAAATGTACTTAATAACTTCACCATGCTCAAAGGGATGTTCAATGTCTGCTTTTTCTAAACGTTACCCATCAACCAATAGGTGCTCTTCTTTGCGAGGCATTGGAAAACCTCCCTGGTCTTTGTGGTTGAATCTGTCTTGAATCTGAAATTCCCTGCTCAACTGGGTGACCTTACAGTTAATTATATGTGTGTGGTACAGAGATGAGGTAGTCATTCAAAATCCTGTTAAACACTATTATTGAATAAAGAATTACTCCATGCAACTTATTGTGTGACTTGTTAAGCACAAATTTACTCCTGAACTTATTTAGGCTTGCCATAACAAAATGAATGAATACTTATTGACTTATTCAATTTTAATTAATTTGTAAAAATGTCTAAAAACATCATTCCACTTTGACATTATGGGGTATTATGTGTAGGCCAGTGACACCAAATGTCAATTTAATCCATTTTAAATTCAGACTGTGACACAACAAAATGTTGAAAAAGTCAAGAGGTGTGAATACTGTCTGAAGGTACTGTATTATTAGCTAGCGCTAGATGTAACTGTAGTAATAGCTAGCGCTAGATGTAACTGTAGTATTAGCTAGCGCTAGATGTAACTGTAGTATTAGCTAGCGCTAGATGTAACTGTAGTATTAGCTAGCGCTAAATGTAACTGTAGTATAACTGCGCCAAAACTCAGGTATTTTTCATCCTACAACTTGTTCTCCATCTTCTTTTTAAATAGTGAGCCAACATGTTTTCATCACTTTTATTCCCTTGACTGAACAACACTCATTTCCTCATGCTATCTCTTGTCCCTCTGCAGCCGACATAGTATGGTGACATATTATATTATAGGGAGTAATAAGTTTGGAATATTAAATCGCAATAAAATCGCAGTATCGAATAGCAACCCACTGGGCAAAAAGTGGTTGAATCAACGTGGTTTCCATGTCATTTCAACAACAGAAAATGTAATGTGATGACGTTGAATCAACGTGGAAAACTGATTGGATATGCAAAAAGTCATAAAACTAAAGGAATTGCGTCTTATGTTGACCAAACTTTTATCCTAAATCCAACGACATGGTGAATTTTTGGTTGATTTCACGTTGAATTCACGTTAGTTGAAAACTCAACCATCTCAACCGGCCCCTAAGTATCGTGATAATATCGTATTATGATGTCCCTGGTATTACCAGCCCTAGTAGACGCACACCACGTTTCTGCATTTCAGAGTGAATATTGTCTCGATACAGCCAGGTTTAAAGCCATTCCATTTGGATCATCTAACTGAAAATAGCTTGTAGTCGGTGGGGCGGAGAGCTTGGATATGTCCCACATCTCACCCTATTCCCTATACATTACACTACTTTTGACTAGGGCCCATAAGATATCAATTTTATAATTTGGGAAGCAGAACCTGACTTTGGAGACTGGAGCCAACGCACCAGTCCCACTGTCAATCAAGAGACCACATTACACTGTTGAAGTATTCACGTTTAAATATACTTGAATAAGACCAACCTCCACACTAACCTCGCTATGGAGTAACACCATTTTTCAACGTTTTTGCAACACTGTAACTAAGAACAGAATCTTGACACTCGTGAAACAAATCCGCTACTTGTTAAGACTGTGACTATTAAGAACATAAAGGCATTCACTTGCTTGCTTAGATAATTGTGCTTTAAAAGTGAATAGAGAGATGAAGAATGAGTTCTATACTGCGTCCTAAACTGTACTGTATGATGATGATTTGGTGTGAGTCCTGGTCAAAAGTAGTGTACCGTGTGATGATTACTGGGGGATAAGAATAGAGAGGGAAAATCTGAGCCATTAAACGTTCAAATCTGATGGCAATGAAAGGACCATGCGGCGGGCGTACATTAACGTGAACCCTCCACAGCTTCAACAACTTAATGGATGTTCATTAATGGCCTATAGGCTTTGTTCAGTCGACATCCCTCTGCTCGGTAGCCCACTAATACATGCTCCATTCACTGATTTCCATGGGAACTTTGGAAATGTCTCACTGATGCATGATTACATTTCATGTATGAGAAAGGCATCTATTTTTATCCTGTGCCTGAACACAGAATGTCAATTGTTACAATGAATGATGTATGTTGGTGGACAGAAAAGTGGAGGCCTTATCCTTTTGTTTTGGGGCGATGTGCAAACATGTACCGTTGCAGAAATCGTCTGCTGCACTCTCATTGATACCGTGTGAGTTACTGAACATAGAACAAGGTGGCCAAATCTCAAATATCTCACTTTCTTGACCGTGGTAATATTAACGGAAGACATATGAAAGGCTACAGGAAAGCAGCATTGATCAAGTAAAGTGCTATCCTCCTGTGCTTGTTCGCTCTCAAAGCTCTCTAAACGGGATGCCATAATAATGCCTTCTCGTCTTCAAGCACGCAGCCCAACTTCCCCCAGGTGTGGAGTGTGACCTACAAGCATGCCAAGGTAAAGTGGGGGTAATTCTGCAATCAAATACCTCTAAGAGCTTCTCCCACTGAGGATTCCTTCCTCTCTCTCTCTCTCTCTCTCTCTCTCTCTCTCTCTCTCTCTCTCTCTCTCTCTCTCTCTCTCTCTCTCACCACCCCACCCCCCCACCCCCACCCCCACCCCCAGGCATTGTTCTGCCTGTTATCTTTGGCAGCCCATAAGCTGTACGACATTCTCAGGGCTTCCTCCCTCTATCCAAACCACTGTACCGTTCGTCTCATCCCGCACATTCATGCTAAGCTCATTAACGATTCAAAAGAGAACAAAATCTCCAACATATCTGGTTGCTCGAGGGTTGTGTGTGTTTTGTGTTAGTGTGCCCCATCCCCCATACTTGAACACGCTTCCATTACAGCTGTACTCATCCCCCATTTAGCCAATACTTTTCAGAGCTCGCCTTACTTGACTGTTCAAAGGATTTTTATCATATCATATTTGATCATATTTGCATCATTTTAAATGATTGTATAAACATGCAGGTAGTGCGCGACACAATAAAATATACACACAAGTTAACATGGTGAAGTGTGTAGAGAACTCTCAAGTCCAAGTGCTCATTATTAAAACAATATTGAACTTGAGACGGAACAAGCCAAAGACTGCAGTAACTAAAACCTACTGACTTCCGAGGTTGTGCTCCCTGGGGACAAGCTTAAAGGAAACCCTGTTTTGTGGAGCATTTTGTCTAAATCACTAAATGGCTTAGGCATGTGTGAACCTTTTGAAATAAAAAATGGATAAGAAGATGACATGGTTTGCTGCACATGCCATGGATGGCTCTAATCCATTCACGGCTCAATGTCAGTTACCCACACAAGGTCATTTACTGGCCTATATCCCAAAATGTAACACCTTTACATTCTAAAAGATTGTTGTATAAACTCAATGACACAATAACCATGTCGGAGACATGAAAATGAACTGTGTCAAGAAACCACCCTTGTTTGGATCTGAGGACTGGATAATCCATGTTTGCATGTGAAGATCATACTAGGGTAGTCCACGGGCTGCTGATCTGTCTAAAGACCTTCACCTCTACACTCACCCTTAATCCGTTCCCCAGACAGACTGATGCCAGATCAGCAATGGGCTTCAGTCTCAAGTCCCCCTGCCCTAAAATAAGCTGGGACCCTCCTCCACCCATCACAGAGGTCACATGCTCTCCCTGTTCTCCAGGCTACCACATGCTACCAGACACAGAGATAACTCAAGACCTGGGAGACACCTAAAGCTGCTTAATACACAAGGCCTGTTTCCCGGCCATGGCCAAAGATCAATTTCATATCCCGACACTTGGGTTTTAGAGTATCTCATTTGCCCAGCTGAAAGATAAACAATTACGCTTTGTCATTTTAAAAATACCAAGATTGGGAGCTGAATGAAATTGCTTGGAAACCTGTCAGAAAAGAGCAACCTATGCATGAGAGAGAGGACAAATAAGACCTGGCTCTGAGTCATTATTATGTCTACAGTGTGCATTGTACTCATTAAAATATACCAGAACTTAAAATACGATTGGAAGAACTCATCTCAGTGACCTTTTAGAAAACTATTTTCAACAACAACAAAAAATATGGCCGCCCTTCTTAGTCACAGTGAGTGTTTGCATGGAATACTAAAGTGATTTTACCTTGAGCTGCTCTACCTCTGAAATAATGGCCCAGATTAAACTGATAAAGCCATTGGTCTCTTTGTTGGCATGGCTTTTGAGTCAATTGGCACCCATTTCCTATAAAGTGCACTATACAGGACAGAGGGTGCCATCTGTGACACAAACCTAGATATTTATTTACAGGAGGACACGCTTGGACTGGGATTCAATATCACTCGTCGTGAGCATGCCCTGAACTTCTATGAGGGGCTCCTTCCTGTGGCCCTTATTCGCCCTAAATTCCTCGTCAATCTCACTCAAGTTGCCATTCCACCACTCTCTATCCCCGCCCTCTCTGTCACTGCCATTATTTTAATCCATGTCCATAAGCATATCGCCACTCTATCCTCATCAGATCAATGAGCGATTACAACAAATACACAAAATATAATATATATATATATCTATCCCTGTAAAACCCTACAAACTGTAACTAACAACAGGCTTTCTGATAATCTGATAAGCCAGGTCTTGGTAAAGGAGAGGTACACAGATTCAACGATGACTGTCTCTTTATAAGATGCTCCTGGGTCAATTTAACACGGACCTGGACGGATCAATAGTTTGTCTGGTTAAACAGTCTTGTGGGTTTGTCTTGTCAGCCTGATTAAATACAAAAGGAAATTGGGTTGATTAACAAATATGAATGCATCAATATTACATGAGATTGAATCTATCCTTTGAGGGGGTTTTAGTTTAGAAGAAATACTTTGTATCTGCATTCTGAATTGTAGCTGCTTCAGTTCATACAATGAAGTTATATACTGAGAGAACACAGTATATATATTACCTTTATTTAACTAGGCAAGTCAGTTAAAGAACAAATTCTTATTTTCAATGATGGCCTAGGAACAGTGGGTTAACTGCCTGTTCAGGGGCAGAACGACATATTTGTACCTTGTCAGCTCGGGGATTTGAACTTGCAACCTTCCGGTTACTAGTCCAATGCTCTAACCACTAGGCTACCCTGCCACCCCACATAGTCATGATGCAAATCCACCATATGCTAAAAATTTCTAAAACAAAATAAATAATTTCACAATAATGAACCATCGCTACACAACAATATGAAAAATATATTGTGACACATCTGAATGGATCCCAGCACATAGAAACATAGAAACAAATACCTTATTTATATGAAGATAGAGCAGGGCACTTCAGTGGCATTGTCAGGGCTGAATGTTGCTGCAGGGTGCTTGTGGTTCCCTAGTGAACTAAGGCAGATGTCACAAGAGACACCTGCTCTGCTTGGACTCTAGTCTCCTCCTCTACTCTGCTGCTTGTTTTGGTGTAGGGGGGTCGTTGCTTGCCCTGCCCCAAAATAGACCCATCGCTCAGCTAGCTGGGATTTATGGGTAGGAAACTCATTAAGTCACATTAAATCATTTTCATTATCTACAAACAAAATCAGCTGTTTTACCTATTGTATAGATCATAGCATTGACATGGCCCATTAGAGGGGGCTTTCACAATGTTTTTGGTGAATCAATACAAAATAATAATAGTGATGTGTTGATATAGAGAGCCACATTATTGAAAGGCATGGACATAAGCTAAGGAGCTTACTGTATCTTAACCAGTGTGCATGTCCACAGCCAGGCTGGTCTGGGTGGGGGTGCACTCTGAAAGCCTTAATGGCAAGCCATCTGTTTGGATGTTTCATGGTGGGCTCACATCAACACCCACATGATTGACTGACAGTCGGCTAATCCAATCCCCGCTGTTCCTACTGTATGGCACGGGACAGACTTCCTGGTGTGCCAAAATTCATCATCATTATCACCACCTTGGGAGCAGCATCGCACCTACCCAGGGAAGGGCAGGAAGCTGCAGCATTTAATAATGCCTGTGTGTTTGTGAGAGAAAGAATAAACAAGCTGCCTGACCTACATTACTCTTCAGCTGAATGACAGATGTCATGCTGGTGTCTTTACTACTGTGTAGTAGATGATTAAAATGTTTTGGTTATCCAGATTTACAACCAGATGTGCTGTCCTCAGTTGCACTGTAGTATATCAATCTATCCAGTTATACAGCGGGAAATCTTAATCTGAAACTGAACCTGACCAATAATTTTTTTTTGCGATATACTATAAGTAAAATGTGTTCAAAGACGTGTTCCATTGACCTTTTTCTGAACAAAAATTGACTCACTTTTTGGTCTCAGATTCTCTGAGTCGTGCGTAGCCATGCAGTCATGGGTGAACAGGGAGTACAGGAGGGGGCTGAGCACACACCTCTTTGGGGCCCCCGTGTTGGGGATCAGCGTGGCGGAGGTGTTGTTGTCTACCCTCACCACCTGGAGTCGGCCCATCAGGAAGTGCAGGACCCAGTAGCACAGGGAGTAGTTCATACCCAGGGCCCTGAGCTTAGTGACAAACTTGGAGGGCACTATTGTGTTGAAAGCAGAGCTGTAGTCGATGAACAGCATTCTCATGTAGTTATAATTTTTGGTCCAGGTGGAATAGGGCAGTGTGCAGTGCAATGGTGATTGTGTCGTCCGTGGAACTGTTGGAGTGGTATGCAAATTGTAGTGGGTCTAGGTGTCGGGGCAAGGTGGAGGTTATATGGTCCTGGTCTAGCCTCTTAAAGAACTTCATGATGGCAGAGGTGAGTGCTACGGGGTGATTGTCATTTAGTTCAATAACGTTAACTTGCTTGGGTACAGATACAATGGCAGACATCTTGAAGATAGTGGGGACAACCAACTGGGATAAGGAGAGGTTGAATATGTTCGTAAATACTACAGCCTGCTGGTGGGCGCATGCACTGAGGACGCTGCTTGGTATGCCGTCCAGGCCGGCAGCCTTACGAGGGTTAGCACTCTTGAAAATTCTAATCACGTCGGCTACAGGAGCCCGCAGTCCTCATGAGCAGCAGGGTCCCGATGGTAGTTCTGTGTTGTTTTCATACAAGTGGGCGAAGAACGTTTGTCTGGAAGTAAGGCATTGGTGTCCACGATGTGGCTGGTTTTCCCTTTATAATCTGTGATTCTCTGAAGTAGGGACTGGGGTTTGAAATAATTTTATTATAATAATAATCGAATAGTATCCTACATCTTCAAAATATATTCAAAATATATGTTTTTTAAAGTTATGTTTTTAACTTGAGGACTGCTGCGCAAGGGAGAGAGGCTAGTGCTCTATTGCTGCAGCTGTGGAGGAGTCGAGTAGATGGGAGAGAGAGAGAGGCAGTCACGCAGTAGCCAAGACAACTCAGCTACAACCAAGACTAGCTAAGTTGTAGCAGACACAAAATGATTTATCATCCTATTATAACAGTACCTGTCTTGACTGGAGTAGCCTAGAGAACCTAGCTTGGCTAACTGAGGCTACATGCTACGCTTTCTCCCCAGCCCCATTCAGATAAAACAACAGTCTACCTTTTAATTCCGGAATTTTATTCCATCTTGCATTTCATTAGTGAACTCACACTCCACTTGCTACACATTAAGCCTCTTTGCCATTTTTTTATTTAGAATTTTTACCCCCTTTTTCTCCCCAATTTCGTGGTATCCAATTGTTAGTAGCTACTATCTTGTCTCATTGCTACAACTCCCGTACGGGCTCAGGAGAGACAAAGGTCGAAAACCATGCGTCCTCCGAAACACAACCCAACCAAGCCGCACTGCTTCTTAAAACAGCACGCATCCAACCCGGAAGCCAGCCGCACCAATGTGTCAGAGGAAACACTGTGCACCTGGCGACCTGGTTAGCGCGCACTGCACCCGGTCCACCACAGGAGTCGCTAGTGTGCGATGAGACAAGGATATCCCTACCGGCCAAACCCTCCCTAACCCGGATGACGCTAGGCCAATTATGCGTCGCCCCATGGACCTCCAGGTCGCGGCCGACTGCGACAGAGCCTGGGCTCGAACCCAGAGTCTCTGGTGGCACAGCTAGCACTGCGATGCAGTGGCCTCTTTGCCATTTTGATTGGCCAACATAAAATAAATCTACACACATGAAGGCTACCAGTATTTTTATGGGACGCATGTCATAGAAACTACGTTGAAATGTTTGTTGTTTTATTAAATTAATAATTAGATGTAATAGTAATATCATGGTATATCCTTGCAGCATTACACATGGGATAAACAAACGTACAGTCAATAACACAATAGAAAAATCTATATACTGTGTGTACAAATGTAGTAATATTAGGAAGGTAAGGCAATAAATAGGCCATAGTGGCAAAATAAATACAATTTAGCAATTAAACACTGGAGTGATAGATGTGCAGAAGATGAATGTGCAAGTAGAGATACTGGGGTGCAAAGGAGCAAAAAAATAAATAACAATATGAGGATGAGGTAGTTGGGTGGGCTATTTACAGATGGGCTGTGTACAGGTGCAATGGTCGGTAAGCTGCTCTGACAGCTGATGCTTAAAGTTACTGAGGGAGATATGAGTCTCCAGCTTCAGTGATTTTTACAATTCATTCCAGTCATTGTTGTATGGCATTGAAGCTCGTCTGGAGGTTTGTTAACACAGTCCAAAGAAGGACCAGAAGTATACAGAATGGTGTCATCTGTGTAGAGGTGGATCAGAGAATAACCAGCAGCAAGAGTGATATCATTGATGTATACAGAGAAAAGAGTCAGCCCGAGAATATAACCTTGTGGTACCCCCATACAGACTGCCAGAGGTCCGGACAACAGACCCTCCGATTTCACACAGTGAACTCTATCTGAGAAGTAGTTGGTGAACCAGGCGAGGCAGTCATTTGAAAAACCAAGGCCTTTGAGCGTGGCTGAGGTGCACCCATGACCAGCTCGGAAACCAGATTGCATAGCGGAGAAGGTATGGTGGGATTCGAAATGGTTGGTGATCGGTTTGTTAACTTGGCTTTCAAAGACTTTAGAAATGCAGGTTAGGATAGATATATATCTGTAACAGTTTGGGTCTAGAGTGTCTCCCCCTTTGAAGAGGGGTATGACCACGGCAGCTTTCCAATCTTTGGGGATCTGAAGACAATACGAAATAGAGGTTGAACAGGCTAGTAATAGGGGTTGCAACAATTGCGGCGGGTAATTTTAGAAAGAGAGGGTACAGATTGTCGAGCCCACGTGATATGTAGGGTCCAGATTTCGTAGCTCTTTCAGAACATCAGCTATCTGGATTTATCAGTGGTGACAGTGTTTCCTAGCCCCAGTGCTTATTCTCCATGGACTTTACAGTGTCCCAGAACTTTTTGGAGTTTGTACTACAGGATGCAAATGTATGTTTGAAAAAGCAAGTCTTTGCTTTCCTAACTGCCTGTGTATATTGGTTCCTAACTTCCCTGAAAAGTTGCATATCGCTGGGGCTATTTGATGCTAATACAGTACGCCACAGGATGTTTTTATACTGGTCAAGGGCAGTCAAGTCTGGAGTGAACCAGGGGCTATATCTGTTCTTAGTTTTTTTTTTCTTTATGAATGGGGCATGCTTATTTAAAATGGTGAGGAAAGCACTTTTAAAGAATAACCAAGCATCCTCTGACGGAATGAGGTCAATATCCTTCCAGGATACGCGAGCCAGGTCGATTAGAAAGGCCTGCTCGCTGAAGTGTTTTAGGGAGCGTTTGACATTGATGAGAGGTGGTTGTTTGACCTCGGACCCATTACAGACAGGCAATGAGGCAGTGATCGCTGAGATCCTGTATGAAGACAGCAGATGTGTATTTAGAGGGCAGGTTGGTCAGGATGATATCTATGAGGGTGCCCGTGTTTACGGATTTAGGGTTGTGCCTGGTAGGTTCCTTGATAATTTGTGTGAGATTGCGGGCATTGATACACCATAATAACAAAGCAAAAACTGTTTTTTATACATTTTTGCACATTTATAAAAAAATAACTGAAATATAATATTTACATAAGTATTCAGAACCTTACTCAGTACTTTGTTGAAGCACCTTTGGCAGCGATTACAGCCTCGAGTCTTTTTAGGTATGACGCTACAAGCATGGCAGACCTGGATTTGGGGAGCTACTCCCATTCTTCAAACTCTGCCAGGTTGGACGGGGAGAGTCGCTGCACAGCTATTTTCAGGTCTCTACAGAGATGTTTGATCGGGTTCAAGTCCGGGGTCTGGCTGGGCTAGTGAGGGACATTCAGAGACTTGTCCCGAAGCCACTCCTGCGTTGTCTTGCCTGTTTGCTTAGGGTCATTGTCCTGTTGGAAGGTGAACCTTCACCCCAGTCTGAGTTTTCATCAAGGATCTCTCTGTACTTTGCTCCGTTCATGTTTCCCTTGATCCTCCGTTCATGTCTCTCAGTCCCTGCAGCTGAAAAACATACCCACAGCATGATATGGCCACCACCAAGCATGGAATTCATGCCAAAGAGTTCAATTTTGGTTTCATCAGACCAGGGAATCTTGTCTCTCATGGTCTGAGAGTCTTTAGGTCCCTTTTGGCAAACTCCAAGCGGGTTGTCATGTGCCTTTTACTGAGGAGTGGCTTCCGTCTGGCCACTCTACCATAAAGGCCTGATTGGTGGAGTGCTGCAAAGATGGCTGTCCTTCTGGAAGGTTCTCCCATCACCACAGAGGAACTCTGGAGCTCTACCAGAGTGACCATTGTGTTCTTGGTCACCTCCCTGACCAAGGCCCTTCTCCCCCGATTGCTCAGTTTGGCCGGGCGGCCAGCTCTAAGAAGAGTCTTGATGGGTCCAATCTTCTTCTATTTAAGAATGGCCATTGTGTTCTTGGGGACCTTCAATGCTGCAGACATTTTTTGGTACCTTTCCCCAGATCTGTGCCTTGACACAATCCTGTGTCGGAGCTCTATGGACAATTCCTTCGACCTCATGGCTTGGCTTTTGCTCTGACGTGAACTGTCAACTGTGGGGCCTTATATAGACAGGTGTGTGCCTTTCCAAATATTGTCCAATCAATTAAATTTACCACAGGTGGACCCCAATCAAGTTGCAGAATCATCTCAAGGATGATCAATGGAAACAGGATGCACCTGATCTCAATTTTGAATCTCACAACAAAGGGTCTGAATACAAATAAATAAGGTATTTCAGTTTTTTATTTGTAATACATTTGCAAACATTTATATAAAGCTGTTTTTGCTGTCATTATGGGGTATTGTGTGTAGATTGATAAGAATGTATACATTTTTTGTCAATTTTAGAATAAGGCTGTAACGTAACAAAATGTGGGGACAAATCAAGGGCCCTGAATACTTTCCGAATGCACTGTAGTATTGTATAGTTCTCAATATCAGGGAGGGTAATCTATATTGGAAATGTCTTTGTCTCTACAGGAGTTGTCTTGGCACAATAGCGCTGCATGCTAGTTATCTCAGGTACAGTATACTGGATGTCATGTTAGTATAATCTTATTATCTACCACAGCCGAGGGTCATTTGTTGAAATATACAGTGTAAACCACCAGGCTACCACCAGGCTTTAGGCTACCTCGTGGTTTCTGGAGTGGTATAAGCATAAGAAAGTGCCCCAGTCAAAGTGTTGTGTAATTTATGTAGCAGGTAAATAATGATTTAATTATAAGGCCTCCCTTTTATGGTTCCTGAAATGTTCACCAGAGTTTGCAGAGCGTGAAGATTGACCCGCCCCGCCTCCTCCTTCAGATACACCCACTCATTGGCTGTGTCTCAAATGACACCATATTTCCAGTGCACTACTTTTGACCAGTGCCCATAGAGCTCTGGGTAACATTAGTGCTCTATATAGGAAATAGGTTGCCAGTTGGGATGCAGACACTGCTTATCTCCTCTAAACTAGCTCAAAACACCCTGTAGACTAGAGTAGCTTACAAGGTTTATGTTACAAATACTTGTATATGTTATGCAGTGACTTCTTGGTTAGCTTACATGCCCTTTACAAGTCATTAAATTCTAGCAAAAGAACGTTTGAGCAGTTTGCCAACCCACTCAGAGAAGAAAGAAGTTGAATGATTGAACTAGTGGGTAAAGAACACAGCTATCTTATGTTGTGCACAGCTCTAATCCCACCATAACTAAATCAGTCAATCAATATGTCCAAAATTGCACCCTATTCCATATCTAGTGCACTACTTTTGACCAGGGCCTATAGGGTACACCATCATTAATATCTATTGCAAAATCACAGAAACCATTTAATCTTTCAGACCCTGATTTCCAAAGTCGATATTAAGAAACAAAACTATACACAATCCTACAAAGAAACGGTTTGTTTGCATGCTAAGGAACTGTTCACTTTTTCAATGCAATATCTGATGCACCTTCCCCTCTTTATGAATTAACAACAATTACACCATGTTTATATTTGTTTTCAAATTGCTGCAATCTGTCCCGCAATCCTATCTGTTTATATCTTTTCATTTAATGAATATCATCAGCATTTTCTTCAAAAGAGCCCCACTGTATTGTAATAAAGCACTATCGGTGAGTCCCATGGGGAGGTTGTTATCTGAAGAGGCCCAGCTTGTATTGCCGCCAAGGGTTCCATTTTTCCCAGCGGCTCAGAGCAAGGTCTCTGTCTTTGTTCAAATGTGTCCAGCCAAAACTCATAAAGCATTCCTCAAATGGGAAGTTTATTCTTTCATATCCATCAACAGATTCAATATTTGGTTGCTAGGGGAACACACAGCCACTGCATGCTCTTGAGGTTGTGAGGTTGCAGGATATGCATTGGAAGCATCCCAGGGACTCAGAACGAACACAGAATATAGTGTCAGATGTGATAGAACAATCAAAAGTGTTAATAGCAATACAGTGGCAATAAGTGCACTTGCAACGCATGTGACAGAGACTAACTGCATTTCAGATGGGGTAGAATTGTATTGAAAAGAAAGCATTGACATACGTTGTTGATTGTTGGACGAGGTAACAATTTGGAATGGAGAAATCAGCAGTGACATGATTCTCAAACTCATTCAAATGAATGAGGACCACTAGATTGGGTCAAACGTGTTTACCTGTAGCCAATGGGAGAACAACATTTATTGAATGTGTGAGAAGAATGGGGAGTTGAAAAGAAATATTGGCATTTGTGGCCCATGATAGACACTGCAATGCTAACTTTATTGCCACCAGGAATTTCATTTTCATTCACAGATATTAACCCCCTTTGCTGTTCTAGAATTAAATGAAAGGAGGGTGATTCAATCACGTTTCACAGCGAGACATTGATATGTCTTCCTTTACTCTGAGTGTTTCAGAGGGCAGTCGAGTCTATGACAATACAGATTGAGATTTACATTGAGTGTGAACGGTGAACACACATTTTCCTCGTTGTCTACTTCCTCTTTTAGATCTCAATACCAGTTTTACAACAGATGTCCTGTCACGCCCTGACCTTAGATATCTCTGTTTTTCTATATATTTTGGTTAGGTCAGGATGTGACTAGGGTGGGTACTCTAGTTGTTGTATGTCTAGGGTTTTTGTCATCTAGGGTTTTTGTATGTCTATGTTGGCCTGACATGGTTTCCAATCAGAGACAGCTGTGTATCGTTGTCTCTGATTGGGGATCATATTTAGGTAGCCATTTCACCATTGTTAGTTGTGGGATCTTGTTTATGTGTAGTTGCCTGTCAGCACTAGTTTGTACAGCTTCACGTTTCGTTTGGTTGTTTGTTGTTTTTGTTCATTCATTAAAAAAGAGAATGTACGCATACCACGCTGTGCCTTGGTCCGATCCTTATGACGAACGTGACATGTCCTCTGATGGTGGTTTTCTATTATTTATGTCTGCTCTCAATCATTCCAATTATGACTAAATCTCGCAGACCCTAACATACAATCTAATTATTCCCTCCTCCAATAGACCGTGTTTATGGTTTTATAAGGAATTTATAGTCTCTGTCATTTACTTTTTAATCGCGTACTCCAGTGAGGTAATATTTCACTCAGTCTTGTGTTGATTCACCCATATATCTTCGATCTACAGGGGTGTATGTTCATTTGTGTTTTATGTCTAAGCCCTTCCAGTAGATTTATGAATGCCAGAACATGGAATAAATCAGTATAGATGGTGTACTATGGCGTAATAACAACATATTGAACTCAAAAGAAGGAAACACCAAACAACTGGACCTATTTATGTGCTTTTGTATTTCAATAAAGTAAATCAAGTAATAAACATTGGATAAATTATGGTTTCTAATGGGAAAGATAAGTCAAACTCAAATGAAAGTTTGGCTAAATACAACTAAATCAATGAAGTCAATGGTGCAGGAAAAGAAAAATGGAATGACTAATCCATCTGGACAACACTTCCTAAGTTACGCACCTCTCTCAATAGGTAACACAGTAATACATAGGTTTCCAGGCTTGTCTGTGTGGGACGGTAACGAAATAAAAGCCCTTCAACAGTTTGAGGGGCTATGTTGTATTTCAACCCTCATACTATTCTTTATATAGTGCACAGATTTAGGCCCTGGTGCCTAATATATTCAGTGCCTTGAGAAAGTATTCAAACCCCTTGACTTTTTCCACATTTTGCTGTGTTACAGCCTGATTTTAAAATGGGGTTACATTGTCATTAGTTGTCACTGGCCTACACACAAAACCACATAATGTCAAAGTGGAATTATGTTTTTCAAAGGTTTTAGAAATGAATACAATTTTTTTTTATCAGAAATGTCTTGAGTCAATAAGTATTCAACCCCTAAATAAGTTCAGGAGTAAAACTGTGTTTAACAAATCACATACGTTGCATGGACTCTGTTCAATAATAGTGTTTAACATTATTTTAGCATCTCATCTCTGTACCCCACACATACAATTATCTGTGAGGTCCCTCAGTCGAGCAGTGAATTTCAAACACAGATTCAACCACAAACACCAGGGAGGTTTTCCAATGCTTAGCAAAGAAGGGCACCTATTGGTAGATGGATAAAAAAAAGCATGGTGAAGTTATGAATTACTGTCACGTTCTGAACATCGTTCTTGTGTGTTTTCCTTGTTTTAGTGTTGGTCACGACGTGAGCTGGGTAGGCATTCTACGTTGTGTGTCTGGTTTGTCTATTTCTATGTTTGGCCTGATATGGTTCTCAATCAGAGGCAGGTGTTAGTCATTGTCTCTGATTGGGAACCATATTTAGGTAGCCTGTTTTGTGTTGGGTTTTGTGGGTGATTTCTCCTGTCTTTGTGTTTGTGGCACCAGATAGGACTGTTTTGGCTTTTTCACGTTTTGTAGATTGTTGTATTTTCATCTTTATTACAGATGTCCGCTTCTCTTTCACCAGAAGAAAACCGTTACAATTACACTTTTGATGGTGTATCAAAACACCCAGTCACTACAAAAACCTTTCAGGGATTTCACCATGAGGTAATGGTGACCTTAAAAAAGTTACAACCTTTAATGGATAGATGGATACACAACATTGTAGTTACTCCACAAAACGAGCCTAATTGACAGAGTGAAAAAGAAGAAGTCTGTACAGAATAAAAATATTTCAAAACATACATCCTGTTTGCAACAAGGCACTAAAGTAATACTGCAAAGAATGTGGCAAAGCAATTCACTTATTGTCCTAAATACAAAGTATTACATTTGGGGCAAATCCAGGACAACACATTACTGAGTACCAGTCTCCATATTTTCAAGCATAGTAGTGGCTGCATCATGTTATGGGTATGTTTGTAATCGTTAAGGACTGGGGAGTTTTTCAGGATGAAAAAGAAATGCAACGTAGCTAAGCACAGGCAAAATCCTAGAGGAAAACCTGGTTCAGTCTGCTTTCCACCAGACACTGGGAGATTAATTCAACTTTCAGCAGGACAATAACCTAAAACACAAGGCCAAATCTACACTGGAGTTGCTTATCAAGAAGACGAGTTCCAGTTTTGATTTAAATCTACTTGACAGTCTATGGCAAGACTGGAAAATGGTTGTCTAGCAACGATCAACAATCAATTTGACAGAGCTTAAAGAATTTTAAATAATAATGGACAAATATTGTACAATCCAGGACCCCGATTTATAAAACACTTCTTATGCAAAAACTTAAGAAGCTGCTTAAGAAAAAAATAAGTTCATAAGATAATTCGTAAGTGAAATTCTTCAACAATTAATTAAGATTGAATGATTTTCTTATGAACTCTTCAAATACCTTTTTACATATCTTCTTAATAAACCAATTAGGCATATTTGGGAAGTCTTGATACAAAATCTTGAACATAAAGGCAATGGTTCATTGGATCAGTCTAAAAGGTTGCCTACACTGCTGTCATCTAGTGGCCAAAATCAAAATTGCGCCTGGGCTGGAATAATACATTATGACCTTTCTCTTGCATTTCAAGGATGATGGTACAAAAGAAATACAAAAAAACACATGTTTTTTTCTTTGTGTTATCTTTTACCAGATCTAAATGTGTTATTCTCCTACATTCATTTACACAAACTTAAAAGTGTTTCCTTTCAAATGGTATCAAGAATATGCATATCCTTGCTTCAGGTCCTGAGCTTCAGGCAGTTAGATTTGGATCCCTAAGACGTTTTAAGATATTTGTTGCTATCTAGCTAGCAATGGCAATCATGTTAGCACATTTCCAACTGAGATTGCTGTTCTAAAACATGATCTTGGGTTTAAAATAATAAATACTGAAACTTTCAGATGAAGTTTGTGAGTGAATTAAACATGTTAATTTACTTTCATGAGCTTTTTCTCTCCACTGCCCTATGTTTAAGACAAGGGTTTAGCTATCTTGGAATTTACAAACATTTCCAAGAACTTAATTTCTTCTTAACTATTTGCTTAAGGAAAAACATAAGAAATAGCACAAGAGAATTTCCAATAACCTTTATGAGGAATAGCAACTTTGCGATATTTAATTAACTTTCTTCTTCAGTCTATAGTTAAGGAAAAAATGGCAGTTAAGAAGAAATTTCTTCTTAAGAAGGTTTATGAATCTGGCCCCGGGTTTGCAAAGCTGTTAGAGACTTACCCAGAAAGACTCACAGCTGTGATCACTGTCAAAGGTGATCTGGTCTATATTAAAGGGCACATCATGTAATATAATAGGCTTTTAAAAATTAAATAATCGTGCACAATTCCTACTTAAAACAACAAGGGGACGCAAAAGGAATGACCCAGGGAAAAGATGACCATTTAGGACACAACCCACATAAATGGTGAAAAGAGACTCAGCACATTGCGATCTACTGTATGCTCCCATCATGTGATTTAGTGGTGACAGCGTTTCAACCACTCAGGTCTTCATGACGTCTCTACAAACCAAGGTACAGTGCATTTGGAAAGTATTCAGACCCCTTGACTTTTTTCACATTTTGTTACGTTACAGCCTTATTCTAAAATGTAATAAAATGTTTTTTCCCCCTCATTAATCTACACACAATACCCCATAATGAAGAAGCAAAAACAGGTTTCTATACATTTTTTGCTGAATTATACATTTTAAAAAATAAAATATTTAATTTACATAAGTATTCAGACCCTTTACTAAGTACTTTGTGGAAGCACCTTCGGAAGCGATTACAGCTTCGAGTCTTCTTGAGTACGAAGCTACAAAACAAACACTTTTCAGACAGGTATCCTTCCTTTCTTTTCTATCCATAGTTACAGTACAAGCAGGAGCCTTCCTAGTGATCAAACCCTTAACCTGTACATACTATCCCTGTTATATACTGCTATTCCTCCAAGTAAACTACAAGTCAACCGGTCGCGGTGTCTTGCCACCATTGTATTCTGACTCGTTCCCGGAGGCGAACACACCCAAACCAACCCCGGCAAACTTAGAATAACTTAGTCCTTTAGCCCTCCACTACAGGGTGTCGTGGAAATTCTACACATGGGACACTCGACGTCAATCTTAAATGAATCATTGTTTATTAACAGCAAGCTGGAGAGGTCACAGTCAAACGTACAGTGCATTCGGAAAGTATTCAGACCCCTTTTCCCCACATTTTGTTACGTTACTATCATGACACAAGGCGAGACCCAGATGCAGACAGGAGGCAGATGGTTGGAGTCTTACAATGTTTAATAATCCAAAAGGAGTAGGCAAGAGAATGGTCGTGGACAGGCAAAAGGTCAAGGAGGTACAGAGTGACAGAAAGGCTTGAGGTCAAGGCCGGCAGAATGCTCTGGCAGGCGGGTACAGAGTCCAGAAAGGCTCATGGTCAAGGCCGGCAGAACGGTCTGGCAGGCGGGTACAGAGTCCAGAACAGGCAAGGGTCAAAACTGGGAGGACTAGAAAAAAGAGAATAGCAAAGGCAGGAGTACGTGGAAAACTACTGGTTGACTTGGAACATACAAGACGAACAGGCACAGAGATACAGGAAACACAGGGATAAATACACTGGGGAAAACAAGCGACACCTGAAGGGGGTGGAGACAATAACGAGGACAGGTGATGAAACTGATACGGGTGTGACAGTTACAACCTTATTCTAAAATGGATTAAATGGTTGTTGTTTTTTTCAATCCACACACAATACCCAATAATGACAAAGCAAAAACATGTTTTTATTTTTTTATTTGCAAATGTATTAAAAATAAAAACCTACATAAGCATTCAAACCCTTTACTCACTACTTTACTCACTACCTTCTGTGACTCTACAAGCTTGGCACACCTTTATTCATTCTTCTCTGCAGATCCTCTCAAGCTCTGTCAGGTTGGAAGAGGAGCCATTCTGCACAGCTATTTTCAGATCTCTCTAGATATGTTTGATCAGGTTCCAGTCCTTTTTCTCAATCCTGACGAGTCTCCCAGTCCCTGCCGCTGAAAAACATCCCCACAGCATGATGCTGCCACTACCATGCTTTACCGTAGGGATTGTGCCAGGTTACCTCCAGACATGACGCTTGGCATTCACTCCAAGTGGGCTGTCATGTGCCTTTTACTGAGGAGTGGCTTCCATCTGGCCATTCTACCATAAAGGCCTGATTGGTGGAGTGCTGCAGAGATGGTTGTCCTTCTGGAAAGTTCTCCCATCTCCACAGAGGAGCTCTGGAGCTCTGTCAGAATGACCATTGGGTTCTTGGTCACCTCATTTTCTCAGTTTGGCCAGGTGGCCAGATCAAGGAAGAGTCTTGGTGGTTCCAAACTTATTCCATTTAGGAATGATGGAGGCCACTGTGTTCTTGGGGACCTTCAATGTTGCAGACATTTTTGGTACCCTTCCCCAGATCTGTGCCTTGACACAGTTCTGTGTCGGCGCTCTACAGACAATTCCTTCGACCTCATGGCTTGGTTTTTGCTCTGACATGAACTGTCAACTGTGGGACCTTATATAGACATGTGTGAGCCTTTCCAAATATTGTCCAATAAATTGAATTTACCAAAGGTGGACTCCAATCAAGTTGCAGAAACATCTCAAGGATGATCAATTGAAATAGGATGCACCTGAGCTCAATTTCGAGTCTCATAGCAAAGGGTCTGAATACTTATGTAAATAAGGTGTTTCTGTTTTTTATGGGGTATTGTGTGTAGATTGATTTTTTAAAATGATTTAATACATTTTAGAATAAGGCTGTAACGTAACAAAATGTAGAAAAGTCAAGGGGTCTGAATACTTTCCGAATGCAATCTAGATGCATAAAGAACCAATCTAAAGTGAGCTAAACCGGGGCAGTCCCGTTACTTCTCTTATATACTGCTTACACAGACAAGTAATATTTGCATTATTTAGCTTATTCATCATTCATCATTTATTCATCAGTAATGTTTGGTTCATGCATGTGACCGACCAATACCTCACGAGGCTTCTTCTCTCCAAGCCGAGACCTTGAAACTGAAATATCCCTTTTGTTCTCAAAACAAAGTTTTGGCCATACTGCCAAATTGCTCTACTGATAGTGATGATTCCTCCCAGGAACGTTCAATCAGTCACTTTCATGAACACAGAAATTGGTTATTAGAAAAGCACAAACTTATAACACAGAAATTGGTTATGAAAAAAGCACAAACATAACATTTTCCATCATAAGGGTTAGTGTTATAAAGTTAAATACAAAATCTTGGTCTAGAGCAGGGTTGGAATACTACTGAGCTTATTTTTCAGACTTGACAATCAACATGGATCGCTCCTACAGACAGTGACTCACGTGGCCGTGGCTTGCTATATGAAGCAGGCAGACAGGCATCGAGGCTTTCAGTTGCTGTTCGATTGAACATTAGAATGGGCAAAATGAGTGACCTAAGCTACTTCAAGCGTGGTATGATCGTCAGTGCCAGGCACGCCAGATTCAGTCATTCTCTCTCTCTCTCTGGCTTTTACCGCATGACAGTGTCTAGGGTTTACAGAGAATGGTGCGACAAACAAAAAATATCCAGTCAGCGGCAGCCCTGCAGGCAAAAACAACAGCTTGTTGGTTGATGAGAGAGGTCAAAGGAGAATGGCAATAATCGTGCAAGCTAACAGGCAGGCGACAAAGAGACTAATACCCTGTAGAGTGCAACAGTTTTAAAACATTTTTTTAAATTGAACCCTTATTTAACTAGGCAAGTCAGTTAAGAACAAATTCCTATTTACAATGACGGCCTACCTCGGCCAAACCCGGACAACGCTGGGCCAATTGTGCACCGCCCTATGAGACTCCAAATCACGATGTGATTCAGCCTGGATTGGCTTCCAACAGTGGTGTGCATAACGGCATCTCAGAATGCACAATTCCTCTATTCTTGTCACGGATGGGCTATTGTAGCAGAAGATCACACCGGGTTCTACTCCTAACAGCTAAAAGCAAGAATAAGTGTCTCCAGTCGGCACGCAATCACCAACACTGCACAATTGAGGAGTGGAAAAACATCGCCTGGAACATGACAGTGAGTTCAGTCTACTTGACCGTCCTGCGCAGTCCCCAAACCTCAACCCAATAGAGCATCTTTGGGACGAGATGGAACGTGCTGTTCGCAGCATGAATGCACCGCCATCCAATCTGCAAGAACTGCGTGATGCCATCGCAGCAGTATGGACCAACATCCCTGTGGAACGTTTCCAATACCATGTAAAAATGCCCTGAAGAGTTCAGGCTGTTCTGAAGGCAAAGGGGGGTCTGACCTAGTAGTTGATGGGTAAACCTAAATAAACTGGTCGGTGAGTGTATATCAAGATGAAATGACAAGGCAACGGCGACCAGCCTGAGCAAAGTTTGCAAGGAAGAGGCGAGCGAATAACCATTTTAAACTCAACACAGATTTACTCAAAAAGCAAAGAAGACCAAGGCACTCTTCATACTGTATATTTAGTTTTAAATGCCTTTATTGTTATGGCATGTTCAGTAGAACACGTTTTTGTTCTATTGAACACGCCATAACAATAAAGGCATTTAAAAATACACTAACCTTAAATAAAAGATCCCAGAAATGTTCCATATGCACAAAAAGCTTATTTCTCTCAAATGTTGTTTACATCCCTGTTAGTGAGCATTTCTCCTTAGTCAAGATAATCCATCCATCCGACTAGGTGTGGCATATCAGGAAAGTGTATACTTAAACGGAGACTCGGTGATATGGCGTGACCTCAAGCAGTAGTGTGAGATGTTGCAAAGTGGAAGCAGAGCATATGGCTGCACTTGTCAGCAGCCATACAGATACTGGTAAGCATCTGCACATGTGCACAGGACTCTTTCCTCATTCTCCTGCAGCATGATAGTTGTGTGACAGACGTTAGTAATTATGTGATTATGTGGCTCTTTTTCTTCCTTTGCATCCTCTCCTCCAGATATTCTCCTCCAATCCGTTTTGAGAAGGAAGTGAAGAGAGATGAGGTGAGGAATCAAAGAAAGACAAATTGAGAAAGAGCCTATCCCTGGCTCCCGAATCAAACCCCTAGACCTTACACCCTATGCACTTGTAGACTTGAGCGGGTTGGATAGGTGTAAGAAATATGGTGACAATTTTACCTGGCCTATCAGAGGGTAAGAGGGAGCTCCTGTAGCCCAGAGTATGTGAGTGTGCTAATGCCTAAGGACTAGGATTTTCTACATGTCAGAGAGGTATGTTTGGGGTGGCAGGGTAGCCTAGTGGTTAGACTAGTTGGACTAGTAACCAGAAGGTTGGATGTTCAAACCCCTGAGCTGACAAGGTACAAATCTGTTGTTCTGCCCCTGAACAGGCAGTTAACCTGCTGTTCCTAGGCCTTCATTGAAAATAAGAATTTGTTCTTGACTGACTTGTCTAGTTAAATAAATAAAAAATACAAATGTTTGTTCTTACATAACATATTTCTATCTGAACGTTCCAAAACGTTGGGTCCTGCTGAATGCGCCCATAATCTACCTGTAACCCGTCTGTTTTCTTTCTGCATACTTCTGTGCCTCTGTCTCCTCCTCTTCCACTCTGCTCTTGTTCACCAGGATGTAGGGGTTCTGCCATGCTCTGAAATGCCCACCGTATCCTTTCCCTTGGTCCGCCTGATGTCCTCAGTGGCCACCGACCCTCCAAGATCCCACTTTACATGACCTTATCTACAGCTACTGTTATTGTCATCGTTCAATCTAATCTGCTGAGAAACTGTGCTTGCCATATCATCCATGATGCAGTGAGATAGACAGATGCACTACATACATAAGTACTGCAAACACTTCAAGAGCGAAGAGAGCAGCTGTGCCTGGACTTTGCCTTCTCACTCTTCAAGTCCCCCTTCCGAGACTGGCTGCCTGTTGAGGGAAAGTAAATCCCTTTGGGGATTTGTGAGTTGGCTGTAAAGTCCTGCATTATATTCCACCACAAGTGTACTGCTGTAGTACTGAGCTATGCCTATGCCATGTAATGGTGGGAAGGGAGATAGGAAAAAAGTGACATAATATAGCAAAAAGCATACTGTAGCGTAAGACAATGGGTGGGAAGCTCAAAAGCTAGACAAGCCAGGGTATGAATTGATTTACACATGGATGAAGTGATAATAGCTACATAGGAGCTCACTTTGTGATCGGGAAGGTAAGTGAATGTGCAGTTTACACATTTTCTTTGCTATTTCGAATCGTAGAAACATTGAAGACATGTATTTTAATGTTGTCGAAATATTGACAAGGTAGTCAAAAGTAGACTGAAGTAATGCACTCATCTTTTTTTGCAGTGAAGATCAACTTTGATTACATAGCGGCAGTGGTGTAAAGTACTTAAGTAAAAATACTTTAAAGGTCTACTTAAGGAGTTTTTTGGGGGTATCTGTACTTTACTATTGATGTTTTTGACAACTTTTACTTTTACTTCACTACATTCCTAAAGGAATTAATTAATATACATTTTAGTCCATTTATTTTCCCTGTCACCAAAAAGTACTTGTTACATTTTGAATGCTTAGCAGGACAGGAAAATGGTTGAATTCAAGATAACATCCCTGGTCATCCTTACTGCCTCTGATATGTCAGACTCACTAAACACACATGCTTAATTTGTGTGCCCCTGGCAATCTGTAAATAAATAAACTAGAAAATAGTGCCGTCTGGTTTGCTTAATATAAGGAATTTTAAAGGATTTATACTTGGACTTTTGAAGTATTTTTTAGCAATTACATTTACTTTCATACTTAAGTATATTTTAAACCAAATACTATTAGACTTTTACTCAAGTAGTATTTTACTGGGTGACTTTCACTCAAGTATGACAATTGGGTATTATTCCACCATTGCATAGGGGGGATAAAAAAATTACCTAATTTTGGCAGTAATGCAGCAAACATTTAAATTACATTTACATTTAAGTCATTTAGCAGACGCTCTTATCCAGAGCGACTTACAAATTGGTGCATACACCTTATGACATCCAGTGGAACAGCCACTTTACAATAGTGCATCTAAATCAAACAAAATGCATTTAGGCCTACTTTTCCTACTTGTAAAGGAAATCCATCAGGGGGAACCTCTCAGTGACCGTGTTGTGGAAGTCTTCTTTATTCCTTTTGAGTTTAAAAAGTCTCTCCGTCTCAATTGAAATGAGGGCCAAGGATGACGCAGTTGTACTTCCCCAACACTCCTATTAAATGATCCGCCAAAGGCACAGCTCGTTTGTCATCGCTCACATCCTCAAATCCCAAAAACGCTTCCTTGATGCAACATCACAGAGATCAGCATTCAGTTCAGCATTCAACACTATTGTTCCCTCCAAGCTCAGAGCCCTGGGACTGGACAACACCCTCTGCAACTAGATCCAGTGGTGTAATCATTAGTCCAAACAGTAACAAAAGGGAACATTTTCCAACTAAAACTTGAGTTTCTATTGGACAAATTCAGGTAGGTCCCTCACTGTTACATTCTGTTTGCTTTCTTTTAAGAAACATTTTGCAACAGAATCAGCTAAATGAATACGCACCTGGACTTTCTGACTGGCGGACCACAGGATGTGAGGATTGGCAACAACACCTCCTCCACACCGACTCTTAACACAGGAGTCCCCCAGGGGTCTGTCCTCAGCCCTATGCTATACTCCCTGTTCACCCACGACTGCATGGCTTTGCACGTTACCAATGCCATCATCAAGTTTGCTGACGACACTACGGTTGTAGGCCTATAGGGAGTAGGTAGGTGAACTGGCATTGTGGTGCAAGGACAACAATCTCTCCCTCAACATCACCAAAACAAAGGAGTTGATTGTTGACTTCAGGAAGCAGAGGAGTAAACATGCCCCTATCCACGTCAACGGACCTGCAGTTTGAGTGTCAGCAGTTTAAGTTCCTCAGCGTCTACATCACCGAGGACTTAACACGGACCAACAACACCACCACTCTTGTCAAGAGGGTGCAACAGCATCTCTACTTCCTAAGGCGGCTGAAGAAATTTGGCCTTCCACCCCGGGTCCTCTCAAAATACTATCACTGCACCATCAAGAGCTGGTTGCATCACTGGTTGCATCACAGCTTGGTACGGGAATTGCTCCTCCGGCGGGTGGTGAAGATGGCCCAGTACATCACTGGGATCGTGCTCCCACCCATCCAGTACATCTACTCCAAACGATGCCTGACGACGATGCCTGTCGAAGGCCTGCAGTACCCCACCCACCCCAGCCACTATATCGGAGCATGTGGTCTGATACCAACAGTCTCAGAGACCGTTTCTATCTAGAAACACCTGGACACCTGAACTGACTCTCCATACCTTAGCTCACGTCACTAGTCACTCGGGTACACATTCACACATACTGTATATACATTAATGCTACACACACACATCACAACTGTTGCTACCAAACTCTTATTATTATTGCTAAGTACTGCACAATTTTTGTAAAACTTGCCCACCAATCCCCACTTCCCCAAAACAAATGTAATTATTGGACTATTAGACGTCCTGTATTATACTTATGCTAAAATGTTTATTCTATTCTACTGATCAATTTACTTTATGTTCGTATTCATATATTTTCTTATTTCTTATTGTTGTTGCATTGTCGAGAAAGAACCTTCAAATAAGCATTTAGTTTGATGATGTATACCATGTGTATCCTGTACATACAACTAATAAAATACAATATCCAAAGTTCAAAGTTTATTATTAATATCATGAATTTAGCATCCTATTTACAGGAGTAATGATAATTACTTCTAAACTTCCAAAGATCCAATCAACCATGGATGAATGATAGTATACCTAGCTCCATGTTTAAATGATGGTGTCCCTTTGTGCAAATCAGATGTCAATGTAGCCTACATAAATTCAACCTCACTCCGAATGTACTTTCACATACAGCTTGTATAAGAAAAGTTAGTTACTTTCAACTATTCAATGTTATTTAAGGTAGTCTACGCAAATGAGTATGGAAGCTGATCAATGTCTAAACGCGTTGACGTGCAGGAAACCTAGAGGTAGGTATGTGGATGGTAGACCCATCTCACTGAAATGCCTTACCCCTTATATACCAGTTGGACAGTGGCTTCACATTCTATTTCAATATACCTCTTTATTTAGGTTGATGGCATGACATTGAAACAATTACATTTATTCAAACATACCATTTTACTATCAAACTTGAAAAAAGGTCAAATACAACGTATCTAATCAAATAAAAATGTCAACAATACTTCAACCACCACCACATACGCTGAACACAAATATAAACACCACATGTAAAGTGTTGGTCCCATGTTTCTTGAGCTGAAATAAAAAATCCCAGAAATGTTCCGTACGCACAAAAAGCTTATTCCTCTCAAATTTTGTGCACAAATTTGTTTACATCCCAGTTGGTGGGCCTCCCGAGTGGCGCAGCGGTCTAAGGCACTGCATCGCAGTGCTAGCTGTGTCACTACATATCCTGGTTTGATTCCAGCCTGTGTTGCAGCTGGCTGTGACCGGGAGACTCATGAGGCGGTGCACAATTGGCCCAGCTTTGTCAGGTTTAGGGGAGTTTGGCTGGCCGGGATGTCCTTGTCCCATCGTGTTCTAGTGACTCTTGTGATGAGCGTTTCCTCCGACACATTGGTGCTTCTGGTTTAAGTGAGCATTGTGTCAAAGAAGCAGTGCGGGGTCGTGTTTTGGAGGTCACACGGCTTTCGACCTTTGCCTCTCCCGAGTCCATACGGGAGTTGCAGCGATGGGACAAGAATGTAACAACCAACTGGATACCATGAAAAAGGAATAAAAAATACATCCCTGTTAGTGTTAGTGAGCATTTCTCATTTGCCAAGATAATCCATCCACCTGACTGATGCGGCATATCAAGAAGCTGATTAAACAGAATGATCATTATACAGGTGCACCTTGTGCTGTGGACAACGAAAGGCCACTCTAAAATGTGCAGTTTTGTCACACAACACAATGCCACAAATGTCTCAAGTGTTGAGGGAGTGTGTAATTGGCATGCTGCCTGCAGGAATGTCCACCAGAGCTGTTGCCAAAAAATGTCATGTTAATTTCTCTACGATAAGGTGCCTCCAAACGTTGTTTTAGAGAATTTGGCAGTACGTCCAACCAACCTCACACATCCGGCTTGTGGGTTTGCACAATTGAAGAATTTCTACACGAACTGTCTACAGAAACCGTCACAGAAGAAGCTCATCTGCGTGCTCGTCATCCTCACCAGGATCTTGACCTGATACTCAACTTAGATGGCCACTGGCACGCTGGAGACGTGTGCTCTTCACCAAAGAATCCCGGTTTCAACTGTACCTAGCAGATGGCAGCGTGCATGGTGTTGTGTGGGCGAGCAGTTTGCTGATGTCAGCCTTGTGAACAGAGTGCCCCATGTTGGCAGTGGTATGTTATGTTATGTTATATGGTATGAGCAGGCATGAGCTACGGATAACAATCATTTCATAATTTTGCATTTAATCAATGACGCAGTTCTTCCATGGCCTGCATACTCACCCAGAAGTGTCACCCATTGAGCATGTTTGGGATGCTCTGGATCTACGTGTACCACAGCGTGTTCTAGTTTCCACCAATATCTAGCAACTTCACACAGCCATTGAAGAGGAGTAGAACACCATTCCACAGGCCACAATCAACAGCCTGATCAACTCTATGCAAAGAAGTGCTTACATGAGGCACCAGATACTGACTGGCTTTCTAATCACCGCCCCTAACTTTTTTTTTAAGGCATCTATGTTCCCAGTCATGTGAAATCTATAGATTAGTGCCTAATGAATACATTTCAATTGACTGATTTCCTTATTTGAACTGTAACTCAGTCAAATCTTTGAAATTGTTACATGACACGTTTAGGATCTAAAATAGTTGTTACTTTTATATGTGGAATTTTCAACGCAATTTCAATGTCTACATAGTTCTGATTGTTTTGAAATTAGATGGCTGTAACAACTTTTACCCTAACTTCAATGTTTACAATGCCGGTCGAAATTATACTGGTTGATTACTTTTTTCAAGTCAAATGTATTTTCCACTTTGATTCCAGGTCACAATATGCTGACAAATTACGTTGAACGTTGATACGCCGTGTGTGCCCAGCGGTTGGTCACTTATTTTTGCTGCTAATTTAATGCCAGATCCATCCGTGTGTTACCAAAAGTTGTTAGGGTGATCTGGTGTTGGATGTGCAATGCCATTTTTTTGTGTTTGTTGATGGCATTGGTCAGGTTGTTGAGGTTGCAGTAGCCGCCTTCTACACAAATAATGTCCCCGGTTGAGAAGAGCAGGCAGGAGAAAACAGTACAGGCAACTACTGGTAGCCAGGCAGTCAGCTATTATGTCAGCTATTATTTTTCATTCATACCACTTCTGTTTAAACTATCACATTATTTTCTGTCCCTTCCTCTGATGAAGGTCAGGAAGCACAGGTGTTGGTCTCCCTCGCTGAATTATACCAAGTACTTGAAGTGCCCATTTTTGAAGTGCCCATGTTGTTTTTGCTAGCTGGCTTCATTCAGTTTATAAGATGCACGCGTCAAATGTGCAGAGCTCACCCACACATGTTTGGCAATATTCATGAGCAAAATAGGAAATCCGCTAAACAAATGTCAGCTAGGAAAAGCAGCAAGGATGATGCTGACCCTGTCCATTAACAGTAAACTCCCCAATGGGCTCGGGAGGTGAAGGTCAAGTCATGCGTCCTCTGAAACATGACCCGCCAAAATGGAATTCTTAACACCCACCCACCGCTTAACCCGGAAGCCAATTTGTCAGAGGAAAAAACATTTACCTGATGACCAAGGTCAGCTTGCATGTGCCCGGCTCACCACAAGGAGTCACTAAAGCGTGATGAGCCAAGTAAAGCCCCCCCGGCCTAACCCTCCCCTAACCTGGACTACGCTGGACCGATTGTGCGCCATCCTGTGGGACTCCCGATCACGGACGGTTGTGATATGGCCCTGGATCGAACCCGGGTCTGTAGTGACTCCTCTAGCACTGCGATGCAGGTCTCGGGACCAGCGGTCCACTCGGGAGGCCATAAAGAATGAAAGAAAAAAATATATATTTTATGTTTTATAACAGCTTTTTAAAATGCAATTATCACACTGGCCAACCCTGCCTACCCTGACTGTACGTCACAACAAATGCTCAACAATAAGTTGAGACACCCCTAGGTGACCACCTATGTCGCTTATGCCCAGTGCTGGCCCTGGGAGAGAAATAAACATCCATTGAATGAGAGTTCATTGTTGAGAGTTCATTGTTGAGAGTTCATTGTTGAGAGTTCATTGTTGAGAGTTCATTGTTGAGAGAGAGTTCATTGTTGAGAGTTCATTGTTGAGAGTTCATTGTTGAGAGTTCATTGTTGAGAGTTCATTGTTGAGAGAGAGTTCATTGTTGAGAGTTCATTGTTTGAAATAATTAACCTAACACAAATAATGCATTATGACAGAGAACAAAGACCAGCATAGATGATATCATTAGTGACCTAAATATGTCAAAAAGATCATTTACGCTACAGTATGTTAATTGGTTACAGAACTGATTGAGTTGAGTTCGGTAGCCGGATAATTAGGGAGAATAGTAAAGTCAATGGAAGCTACAGCGAATTAACTCTGAAATGGATCTCTGGAAGCAGATACATGAAACGTGACGTTTTAGACAAGAGCATCCAATTCTGTGCAACAAACCTATCGGTGTCTAGATTACCTGTCAAAAATGGCACCTGCATATGGCCCAAAAAGCTCCATGAACGGGGTACATCTGCTTCTGATGTACCTCCATAAAATCTGGTATAACTGTTTGGGAGCTGCACTTTCGATCTTGATTTTCATGGCTCTCTGACCTGGTTCCAACTGCCCAACACATAAACGAAGGCACGAAGTGGTAAGATGTGATTGTTTCCTATTTTTTTGACTAAAGTCAATCTCTTTTGAGTTATTGGAGATGCCCTATGACCAAAACCTTTCTTCTGTCACTGCCTCTTGACAATATTTCAAGACCACATAGTCTTTCTCTTTCACCTTTGCCCCCTGTCTCTCTCCCTTCCTCTCTCTCTGTCCCCTCTTTCTTTGTCTCTGTTGGTTCCTCAGATGGTTTTCTCATTAACTTTCTACCTGCTAGAGCGGGAAAACAAAAAAGACTTCACCCGTCAAACTCCAAGGAAAGGTCCTGGAGGAAGTGCAAGAGTGGCTCAGGGGAGGCCTTCATCCTCACATTTCCTCTCAGGGACCCGACATGAACATAACTCTAGACCAGGAGCCTGATTAAAGACAGAAGGAGTGGCTCTTAGAGGAGGATCCCATATGCTCAGAATAGCCTGGGCTGGCGTCCCAAATGGCACCCCATGCCTTATATCTTGCACTAGTTTTGACCAGAGCCCTGGTCAAAAGAGGTGCACTATATAGGGAATAGGATGCCATTTGGGACCCAACCTACCAGGCATACATTCAAGTCCATGCTCGCTCAGGATACACTACATATGCAGTCAAAATGTTGGTCTGTCGTTTTTTTATTCTAATCTGACTATCCTGACCATCATTTATCCAGTACAGCCCTCTCTCTCTCTCTCTCTCTCTCTCTCTCTCTCTCTCTCTCTCTCTCTCTCTCTCTCTCTCTCTCAGAGTAGAGTAGACAACCGCATGTTACTCGGCGGTTGTCTGGAGAAAATGTAAAAAAGGGCTTCCATTCATTCAGTGAACATTCAAAGCCCGGTAATCCTGATCCCCTGTCTCCCAGGAGACAGAGATTTAAAGGGCTTGTGCCTCAAATGCCCTCTTATTCATCTAACATATGGCAGTGTAACCAATTCTGACCGTTTTCAGCTCCAATAGTGTTCAATAGGTATGATGAGGGAACACTTGTGATGGAGGTCTTTGGTGGTGATACTCTTGGCTGTGATAAATGACAGGATCTGTGTAAAACATCTGTCTTTGGGATAACAAACCAGATCTCTGGAAACTTCTCCTCGCCTGTTCTTCACTGATCCCCCCCCCCAAGCGAGCTAAAACAACTTTGTTCAGATGTCTGATTAAACCTCATCAAATGGAGCTCAAACCGCCTTAAAAATGCCATCCTTCGTGTGCATCTGGATGTAAGAGATGCTTACACAGCCATACAGTTCTGTGGCATTATAAATGCTAGCTTATGCAGATGCTGTAAGAGTCTGGTTACTGGGTGGTTTAGAAAGACTTTAGAAAGTCATTGCTCTTAAGAATACCCATTCAAGCCTCTGAATTCATGCGGTCTGTCCCTATGAGTGAGGACTAGCCACAGTGGTACTTACTGCTGTACCGAGTGAGTCATAATAGCTGAGTTCAATGGACAGCCTGTTCTCCAAGCTGCATTCTTAGATACATATGGGCAAAGCATAGGAGATCCCATGGGATAGCAGCAATTCTAGTTTCCACTCTCTAGCTCTCCTGGGAGCATGGTACACTTCACACACTTCTCTCTCCATAGATCCTATCTCCAACATTCTAAAGCTCTGGCCACCTTCGAACTGACTGCAAGACATGAAAGACAATCCACACATTGCTACCCCACATAGAGGGTATTTATGTGCTGCCGGAGAAATCAGCCTGCCAATGACAGTGTGCTTAGGCCTCTAGGGGTTTTCCGTCATTTTTCTCAGGGTTTCAGTGTTTTTTTTTAATCAGTTTTTAATTTCAACAATCAACTCCACATTAAGGATACGTTTGTGCTGCTCTCAAATTGTCTTTTTGTCATCGTTTCTTGAAAGTCTTCTAATCCGGTAGATTTGAGAATTTCAAAGCCTCAGCGCTGAACTAAGCCTTCGTTTAGCATTCAAATATACTGTTGAAGGGATGGATTAACTTAACCCGATTACTGAATTGTCCTACATCTGTAAAAAAAAATAAAAAATAAATAAAGGTTCCCCGAAATAAGTTTTTAATACTTGTCGACTTTCAATGGCCATTAAATGTTCTGTTTTCATTAGTTCTGTACCTCAAGAGAAGTATGGGAAACAATGCTATGTTATATCCACAGTATTACTTCAGGCAGCCATATTTTACATATAGGCCTAGAAATAACCAGTAATATTATTGCTATACCACAAGTTAGCAAGTACATGTGGTTGTCAATATCAGCCGAAATGTGTGCCTAACATGTCTTTTATTTCATGTCGTTTCCAAGGACAACATTGTGGATGGACAGGGTCCATATGTTTTAAAATGGTTTTGCATTGAATCCTTATGATGATCCAGTAGTACAGGAGGATGTGCTGGGTGAGCTTTCCGACTTGGTCCTGCCAGTTTCTAACACACTCAAGACCAGGTTCAAAAGATATACAAACCAGATGCTGTTCAACATGGATACAGGAGGGGAATCAATTGGCAATCTCTCTCCATGTTCAATTAGTGGGGCCAGTGCAATATGAATGGAGACACCTTCTCATCTAGCACCAGAGCACGAACAAGGAGCTGCTCATTAAGCCAGACGGTTTGTCTACTGAGAGAGGGATGGTCGATATTCTTCCAACCGTTCTCTCAGGCGGCTTATCGTGAGAAGGACACAGTACACTTCATAGAACCACTACTATACTGAATGAGACCGGGAGCCACTGTTACTATGACAACAACTGTCAGTATAATGGCTGTTTTCATTTTTTGAGGAATAGAAGTTCTGTCTAAATCTAAATGAATGAAATAAAAAGGAAATCATAAAAATGTAGCAAATTTTGATATATATAATCAAAGAGTGTAATTTCCTTCTGGGCTCAGCCAGGGCCAAGATAAGTGGCAAAGAATTGTTCAGTAGCATGCGAAGATATCATTTTTAACAGAGTGAAATGGAGAGTAATTGGGCAAGGTATGCAGGGGAGCCATTGTCTCTGAGCGCTCTCAGCTGGGCACCTCTGGAGAATTTTCTTTAGAGGCGGGACTGACTTTACATGCCAAATGGCACCCTATTTCCTTTATAGTGCACTACTTTTGGTCAAAAGTACAATATATATAAGGAATAGGGTACCATTTGGGATGCCGCCTTACTCATGAGCATGCAGGGGAACAGGGGCCAGATTGTGGCGTTTCTTTTATAATCATTTATTGAACTGGCCCCAGGGAATGACCTAATTTAATTGTAGTTCCCAGTGAGGCGCTAGCTGTGTCTTCATCCACTGCTGGCCACTACTGCTGCGTTTTCTCACCACTGCATTCAGCAGCCCACAAAAGCCCTGCTTAAGATCAGATGTATGTATGGACTGAAGTGGACAGGCGTGTGGCTGTGGACATATAAAGCCAGCGTGAGGAGAGGGAGCATCACGTGAGAGTAACACTCCAGCCTCACGCTTGGCTTCATCAGCATAGTGGCCAGCTTGGGTGTCAGGGAGGTGTTAGTGTCCAACGGGGCAAGAGAGGCATGACCTGGTTACAGTCGAAGAAAAGGACGTTGCGTGGTTGAGTGAGCACTGATTTCAATAAATGCTTCTCAGAGAGGGGTCATAATATCGGCCTGCAGTGAAGTCCATGTCTGCATCCTAAATGGAACCATATTACCTATATAGTGCACTGCAGTGAAGCCCGTAGAGCACTATGTAGGGAAAAGGGTGCCATTTGGGAGACAACCCACGACTGGCAATGTGGAGTAGCCTGCAGAACTGTCGTGACTCAAAAGTGAGCCCAATTTCCATATTTGAAGCCAAAGAGTGTCTTTGTTCAAATAGCTACGTCGTGCTTTTTCAATCAGATGAAATGTTTATGTTTGAAATGCTTCATCATTTATGCCACAAAAGTAATCAAGAAAAATAAATGGGCCAGTTTCCAGACTGGCCATCTTTCATCCTATCAAGCTACAGTACCTATTTCCCATTCAACGGTTAATCCGCTTTCATCGCACAGAAAGTGTAAGGGATGACAATCCTGTGAACCACTGACGCATGTTGAAAAGTAATATCCTCAACGTTATTGACAGCATCTTAAAAAAAAATACTCCTTAGCACCTTAAGCGGCATGTTTCTCTACACCAAAGACATAAATCAACTCATGACGTCTGTGCCCCAAATGGCACTACATAGTGCACTACTTTTGAAGACTGGGTAGCATTTGAGCCCATGCAACCATGTTTCCACGCTCAGGCCATCCGGGGCAGGGGGGGGGCAGTATAATGAAGATTATATATTCTGACAAGGTGTGCATCAATTGATAAAAGAGAATGTGTGTTGGATGGAAAGGCTTATTAGAAACGAAGGCCAGATAATCATAATCCTGTGATAGTTCAAATCCCATTATCTACGGGTCTGTGAATCACAGTCAGAAGGGTCAGGTCATTGCTATGATGTGTGATGGAGATCAGTGATGTAGTGGTGTAAAAAGAAGTGGCTAAACTATAAACTCCAGGGGGCAATTGAGATAAGACGAACAACCATCGGTATAAACCAAAACATATTACATTTTTTTAACTGTATCATTTGATTGCATTTTCATGCAGGTCTATAGGAAAGGCATAATGTAATTGTCTGTACTTAAAGGACACAAAAGGCACATCAGGTCATCCCTTTCAAAATAGTTCATTTGAACTGGACACAAGAAAAGTCCAGAAATATAGAATGTGGAAATGTTTATATTGAAATGTGTTAGGCAATATTTCACGTTCGTGTTCTTATTATCTGCACTGCAATTTAGTTTTCTGTATTGTAAACTGGTAAAGTGCACCAGTATGGCACATGTATTTGTATGTGATAATAAACCATTCATAAGCATAAGTAATATTCACACATGAAACCATCAATAATAAATCATTGCATTTTATTTTCATCATATTACAACAGTATCACATTTGTTTGTTGAATTCATTTTAAAATACAAAGAATTTAAAAGTATATGAAGCCAGTAGGCTGTCTGTGATCAATGAAACTCGTTCTTAGGTGTTTTCTTCTAATACTGGTGTCACGCCCTGGCCATAGAGATAATTTTTATTCTCTGTTTTGGTTTGGCCAGGCTGTTTTGGTTTGGCCAGCTCAGCGTGTTTGGCCTCCGGTACGCCGTTTCGGCCCACGGTATCCTGCGCCGGCGCTGTGTCCTGTGTCTCCGGAGAGCTGGGAGGGTGCAGTTCGCCCTGTGCCTGCCGGGCGAATGTGGGCATTGATCCTAAGGGAGAGGTGCGAGTGGTATGCACCAGATCTCCAGTGCTCCCCCACAGCCCGGTTCAACCTGTGCCTGCACTCTGGAGGGTCCGGGCTAAAGTGATCATCCAGTCTGGAGGAGTGATGCCAAGGCTGCGCACCAGAGCTCCAGTGCTCCCCCACAGCCCAGTCCAACCGGTGCCTCTTCCATACACCAGGCCTCCTGTAGGTCTCCCCAGCCTGGTGGGTCCTGTGGCAGCCCCACACACCAGGCTGTCTCTCCGTCTCCTCCCTCCAGGTTCTCCCGCCTGTCTGGCGCTTCCAGAGTCTCCCTCCTGTCAGGAGCAGCCAGAGCCGCCTGTCAGTCAGGAGCTGCCAGAGCCGCCCGTCAGTCAGGAGCTGCAAGAGCCGCCCGTCAGTCAGGAGCTGCCAGAGCCGCCCGTCAGTCAGGAGCTGCCAGAGCCGCCCGTCACTCCGTAGCTGCCAGAGCCGCCCGTCACTCCGGAGCTGCCAGTGTCGCCCTTCACTCCAGAGCTGCCAGAGTCGCAGCCCCTCAGTCCGAGGCGCCCCTAAGTCCAGTGACGCCCTCTACAAGGGTCGTCAGTCCGGGGCCCACTGCGAGGGTCCCTGTTCCAGAGACGCCACCTAAGTGGACCAAGACTGAGGTGGAGCGGGGCCCACGTCCCGCACCCGAGCCGCCGCCGTAAGAAGGCCCACCCGGACCCTCCCCTTTAGAGTCAGGTTTATTTGTTATGAGTCCGCACCTTTGGGAGGGTGTACTGTCATGCCCTAGCCATAGAGAGGCTTTATACTCTCTGTTTTGGTTAGGCCAGTGTGTGACTAGGGTGGGCGTTCTATATTATTTTTTCTGTGTGTGTTATATTTCCAATCAGAGGCAGCTGTCAATCGTTGTCTCTGATTGAGAACCATTCTTAAGCAGCCTGTTTTCCCACTATGGGTTGTGGGTAGTTGTTTTCTGTTTTGTGTTTCTGCACCTGACAGGACTGTTTCATTTTCGTTCTATCTCTTGTTATTTTGTTTTGTGTTCAGTTGAAATAAAAATAACATGAACACTTACCACGCTGCGCTTTGGCCCACACCTTCTTCATACGACAACCGGTACAACTGGGCGGACTTTAAGGAGCCTGTAGTGCAGACCCGTCCAAGATAATGTCTAGTTAGCTGTCAAGGTGCATGTCAAACTGTTAACACAGCAGTGACCAGTTCACCTTTTTTGTCCACTTGCTGAAGTGCTGGCTTAACAACCAAGACCTGACATACTCATTTGGCTTCCAGATTTTCAATGGAGGATGACAAACATTAGTTAAGAAACATTCTGTAGCAGAAGGTTACTCCGCAGAGCGTTGATGATAATATTCATTCAACTGAATCCTCGTTTGCATTCACCACTGCTCACAGGTATTAGGTTCAGGATATTGGTTAGTGAGGCCAATCCCTCTGGTATGGCTCTGGTGTTTTCCTTATAATCCCTGGGTTTGGCGAATGCCAGGAGAAGTTGGTGGAGGAGGAATAATGGTCCGCGGCTGTTTTTCAAGGTTCGGGCTAGGCCCCTTAGTTCCAGTGAAGGGAAATCTTAACGCTACAGCATACAATGACATTCTAGACAATTCTGTGCTTCCAACTTCATGGTAACAGTTCGGGGAAGGCCCTTTCCTATTTCAGCATGACAATGCCCCTGTGCACAAGCAAGGTCCATACAGAAATGGTATGTAGAGATCGGTGTGGAAGAACTTGACTGGCCTGCACAGAGAACTAACCTCAACCCCACTGACCACCTTTGGGATGAATTGAAACATCACCCAACATCACTACCTGACCTGACTAATGCTCGTGGCTGAATGGAATTAAGTCCCAGCAGTAATGTTCAAACATCTAGTGGAAATCCTTCCCAGAAGAGTGGAGACCGTTATAGCGGCAAAGGGGGGAGCAGTGCCTAATTTGTAAATCGGGAAGTGCCGGAACAAAAAAGTGAGTGCGATAAGAGGGTGTCCTGGGGAGCTCTGAGGTACCGGAAAATATAATAAAGCATTGCATGCATATCACTGCATTTGCATAGTGGTCTAGACTAGAGCAGTAGAGTAGCCTAGGGTCCGGGAAAGATTGGGCCATTTATAAACGCATTTCATGCAATTCTGTTTCATTTTACAGGACTGGAGACTTCAGCAGAATCTTTTTTTATACCGCACAGTGATTGAAATGTCAGGCTACTTTGACATTGACACCTAGGCCTCGGTGTATGGAGGAGACACGCATATTGTACAATATGAGGAGGAAATGATAGTCCTAAAAAAGCTTTCGGTTTCAATGTCTCACCCAATGATGCGCAGCTCAATCACCGTGATGGCCAATGCGCTCGTGACAAAAGCCTATCTCTCTCGTTTTAGTTTGTAAAAACAATGCTGTTCGCTCAAAAGGCTTATTTGGAAGTTGATCAAATATTTTCGCAGCCGACAGACAGATAATTATTTTTGTTTCTGTAGGAGCCATTTGCTTTCCAACCTGTGTTATCCCACGATTGTATTTGATATATTGGGAAAGGCCTGTTTTGGCTACGTGTTGTCCACTGACAGATTTGCCAGGTGTTCCCAACTGTAGGCATGCCTTGTGATTAGGCTACACACAATAGACATCTAGGCTATCATTTTTTTTAAGCTATTGATCCTCTGTGGCTAAATTATAGGCCAACTCCTGGTGCAGTATTCTGAATTATTTCATTTATTTCTGAACCAATGGCAGTACTTCTATAAATTTGGAGAATTTATTTAAATTCATCAGGGGTGCTGCAGCACCACCAGCACCCTTCCCATGGCTATGATACTATAAGGAAATAAATGATGAATTACAACACTGGAGAGATGGTAGTTGCAGGCTCCTGTCTATCAGAGCAGAGAGGGGGAAAGATATTATAGAAGTGAATCTCATTCTGGTTCTGTGAGAGATACAGGCATGCTTCTCTCTCATACCACAATGACTGCAATGAGTTGGTCTCTAGGATACAATGTAAATCATAAACCCGGGCTGGCCCAAGCCGAATCAATTCTTAGAATATCAGGCGCTGGCGGAAAATGCACATTTTGACATTAGGCTACGTTTTTTTTAGGGGGGCAGGAGAATTACAGAGGAGGCAATTCGAATGATCTCTGATCACTTTTATTCATTTTTTTTTTTACATTGCAAACATTGAAAATTAAGTTTCATGCCACGAGAGGTACCGGATCCTGGCAAATAGGTTACGGAACGAAACAGTCCAAAACTGAGAGGGATCCGAATCAAATTAAGCAATGGGGGGGGTACAAACTCTATATTAATGCCCATGATTGTTAGACGAGGAGGTATCCTCATACTTTTGGTCATGTAGTGAATCATGCGACTATTTACCAGTTGTGCACTCATTCTCAGAGACTCTGTTTTTTTTACGTTTCGGGGATGTCTGTCGAGGGACGTTTAAAAAAAAAAAGACAATGTCCGGCATCTCGCAAGCCCACTGTCTAAGTTTGCCGTTGGACAGAGTGGTGAATGAATGTGCTGCTAAAAAAGTCCCCATCGAAAACTGCTATTGAGACGTGCTCTGCTATGGCATTGACAAGCCCCCATCAAAAATCTGCTATTGAATAACGCTCGGAATATTAAACGACTTCTATTACACTTCCATTAGAGACACAGTACTATACAATAACACAGTGACAAGCTGACAACGGATGTGGTGGGTAAAGGAAATACAATACACAGTAGGCCTACATTCAAATGTCATTGTATTATATCCAATTAAATCCATATCATCCAATGTCCCTTTGTACCTTTACGAGTTATTGTTCTTTAGAGGAAAGCAAAGACCGATCATACAGTTAAAGTTGTTGACCTCTCAGACGACCCCGTTTGATTGCCTAAGCACACACTTGTCCTTGACTGTACTGTACACTTCACAAACAGCAGCAGCCAAGCTATATGTATCAGGTTGATAGATATTCCACATGGACAAGGGAGAGAATTTCACAATATTGCTCTACATAAACAGGCTTAACTTAATTGAGTGGGTTTGAGTTCCTCTCTCATAAAGTGGGCACCCTAGATGAATACCCCGGCTTGAAATGCTCCATACGTGTTGTACAGTACCTACAGTATACCGTAGCTGAAGCGAGAGAGAGGTGAGGGTTGAGGCCTTGTGTGGGAGATGATTTACACAGCTCTGGTCTCGGAGCTGGTTCTAATCGCTGGAGCAGACCTCCGGCGGGCCACGAGCCAAGCACCTCCCACAGGCTTGGACAGTATAGTTACCAAGGTTGAAACATTGGGTCTGAGTGTGTACGTTTGTGTGAGTGTGCTTGTGTATGTACTTGTGCACACGTGCGTGTAGGGACATCCTTTAGGTACTTCCCATTGACCAGCCCTACAAGCTTGCAATGCGTCTTTCCTCGCCCTTTTACAGGATACTTAACATAATATCAAGATGATCTATGAGAGGATTTGACTTCTCATATAATCCCAAGGTCCCATGCTAGAATGTAAACTGCTACTGAATGTGCCTCTAATCCCATGCCTATTGGTCCCTGACAACACACATGCAAATAAAACATTTCATCGTCCATGCAAAAGGAAACTGACCAACCCTCCCTCTTCCTCTCACCCCTTCCACTGCTCCTGTCACTCCAGCCGGATGAGAGGATGGATGTTTGTCTGACCAGGCCTGACGAGGTCGGGTCACGACTTTGAGCGGCTGAGGTTATTGAGATTGTGGCCAGAAGCGTTGCAATGAGAGGCTAGATTAAAACAGAGTGCAGTAATCCTGTCATGCTGGGTTATGTATGCGTCACAAAGGGCACCCAATTCCCTATTTAGTGCACTACTTTTGACCAAAGCCCTATGTGGCTGCGTAGGGAATACGGTGCCCTTTGAGACTCAGCCTATAGGAGTTAAATGAGGTCTCGAAATAGAGGAACTGGGACAATAGGACTCACTGTTCCAGACAGCTGGGTTCCCCAGAACACGCTTTGTTCCACAGGCTTATACCCTGCTAGCCAGGCCAGGGCTTCCCTAGCCCAGTGACATCATCATACAGCTGATTGAGAACACAAAGGGCCTGCAAAACCATGGAGGCGCCTGCATCCCAAACGGCACCCTAGTGCACTACTTTCGACCAGAGCCCTATGGGCCCTACGGCTCTAGTGAAAAGTAGTGCACTATATAGGGAATAGGGTGCCATTTGTAATATTTGTGCCAAAGTAGTGCACTATATAGGGAATAGGGTGCCATTATTTCATGGTTGCCATGAGCTCTGTAAATATTATACGTGTGTTATTTTTAAGTGTATTTTACTTGCATTTAAAAAAATATTTTTTGAGGGAGGTTGATAACCTTTTGAGGGTTGAGCTAAAATATCTGGTGGTGACTCATGGACTTGAAGGACTGACGACGGCAAGTCTGTTTCCTTGGCTTGGCTAGTCACAGCTAGTTGGCTGGCTAATCTAATTTGAATGATGCGTCAACACCTGATCAACACAGCACCATCTTTTTATTCCACCTGCTCCGGTTTCTGGAAAGATGTGGACTGTGGGGTGAGGGGGATGACAGAGGCTCGCCTCGTAGGAGACTGTTACTGAATACTGCTGAGGTGTGGTGGTGTTTCAAGTGCTTATAGATGCCAAAGCGTCACCCAGGTGGGTGCAACACATTCAGGTGCTTATAGCTGCCAACGAGTCACTCAGGTGGATGCTACACATTCAGGTGCTTATAGCTGCCAAAGCGTCACCCAGGTGGGTGCTACACATTCAGGTGCTTATAGCTGCCAACGTGTCACCCAGGTGGATGCTACACATTCAGGTGCTTATAGCTGCCAAAGTGTCACCCAGGTTGGTGCTACACATTCAGGTGCTTATAGATGCCAAAGCGTCACCCAGGTGGGTGCTACACATTCAGGTGCTTATAGCTGCCAACGCGTCACCCAGGTGGGTGCAACACATTCAGGTGCTTATATAGCTGCCAAAGCGTCACCCAGGTGGGTGCTACACATTCAGGGGTGGATGTTCCAGCCTACCTACAGAGGAGTAGCTGTGAACCTCAGAGACAGCCTGATGAATAGCTTTAGGCCTGCCTGTCTGGCTGTTGCTTCTCCCTCCCTGGCTGTACCATCGACGCCACGTCCACTCAAGCTACTCCTTTACTGAAATGCATAATTTATCTGTGAAGACCATCTCCCATGAACTGCCAGCTTTGAGATTTTGCATGAAAGGCATTATATCAAAAAGTGTTTTTATTATTATTATTTGGGAAGCAGAATATATTTATAAACCTGGACTGGACTTCACTGGAGTGGATTGGAGTCGACTGGAGTAGAGTGTTGCATGCATGGGATTTTACAACATTTACATTTTAGCAGACACTAATCCAGAGCAATTTACAGTAGTAAGTAGATGCGTTGTCATATTTTTACTACCTCTGTGTAATTTGTGTTGGACGGTAGTCTAGGTCCATCTTGGAACAGTATACCGTTTGCCAAAGTAGTGAAGATCAAAGTAATGAAGATTTGACCATAATATAGCCTAGCAAGCCTCCTGCATTGTACCACTAACACCCCTTACACAAACATGTTGCTTTTAAAAACATTTGAGTCATACAGGACATAGCTACAATAAGCATTCAAAATCATTATCCTGTTCATATGCTGATATAACCAAAAGTCAGATGCAGTAACATTTTGACAACTCAACATACTGTATACCTACTTTTGTAATCACTCCATACAGAGTATAGTACGTCCTTCTGCATAACTGCAAATTGGAATGAAAAATACATTATTTAGCTTATCCAGAATGGCTTTCAGCCAGTAAAACATCTTTTCCTCATACAAAAAAAGGTGAAATGTTGTATGACACTTTAGCCAGGGCTGAGTCAGTGAACAGCTTGTGGACGATTAGTCAAGAAACTAGAAAAGATTTGGGGGGGTTTCACTATATTTCATCCATAGAAGGGTCCTTTGGAGGAAGGATTGTTGACATATATTTGGCAATTGTATCTTAAGGCATAATTGAGAAATAATTCATTGAAGTTGGGATATTTGTGACATGTTGGCCTTATCCTGGCCTCCTTTAAGACTCCAGATTGTTTCATCTGTAGGTTCTACAAAGCAAAAGTTGGTGTCATATCAAGCTTTACCGTTTGCACTGTAACACATTTTTTTTAACATACATTTAAGAATATTGAAATGTATATACTTGAATATTGAAAATATATAATTTTTGATTTGGCTACGGTTTCAATATATTGTTGAACATAATATACTCCACGGTCATATCAAAGTGTTAGAGTGGGATTTCTGCTAGTTTTAACCACTACAATTAGTGACCCAGCTGGAGGGTTCCTTGCTCCAGATTTGAGAGCTTGTAAAAAAAAATAAAAGCCTTCCTGGAGATATGGACTCCCTTCCAAAATACAGGTTATATCTCAAATGGAACCCAATTACCTATATAGTTCACTACTTTTAACCAGGACCCATAGGGCTCTGGTCAAAAGTAGTCCACTATATAGGGAATAGGGTGCCATTTGGGACGCAGAATGTACTCCCTTCCTAAATGCATTATGGGAGAGTAAGTACAGTTGAAATCGGAAGTTTGCATATACTTAGGCTGGAGTCATTAAAAGTCGTTTTTCAACCACTCCACAGATGTATTTTTAACAACTATAGTTTTGGCAAGTCGGTTAGGATCTACTTTGTGCATGACACAAGTCATTTTTCCAACAATTGTTTACAGACAGATTATTTCACTTATAATTCACTGTATCACAATTCCAGTGGGTTAGAAGTTTACATACACTAAGTTAACTGTGTCTTTAAACAGCTTGGAAACTTCCAGAAAATTATGTCATGGCTTTAGAAGCTTCTGACAGGCTAATTGACATAATTTGAGTCAATTGGAGGTGTACCTGTGGATGTATTTCAAGGCCTACCTCTTTTCTTGACATCATGGGAAAACCAAAAGAAATCAGCTAAGACCACAGAAAAACAAATTGTAGACCTGGTTCATCCTTGGGAGCAATTTCCAAATGCCTGAAGGTACCACGTTCATCTGTACAAACAATAGTATGCAAGTATAAACACCATGGGACCACGCAGCCATCATACTGCTCAGGAAGGAGACACGTTCTGTCTCCTAGAGATGAACGTACTTTGGTGTGAAAAGTGCAAATCAATCCTAGAACAACAGCAAAGGACCTTGTGAAGATGCTGGAGGAAACAGATACAAAAGTATCTATAACCACAGTAAAACGAGTCCTATATCAACATAACCTGAAAGGCCGCTCAGCAAGGAAGGAGCCACTGCTCCAAAACCGCCATAAAATAGCCAGACTACGGTTTGCAACTGCACATGGGGACAAAGATCATACTTTTTGGAGAAATGTCCTCTGGTCTGATGAAACAAAAATAGAACTGTTTGGCCATAATGACCATCGTTATGTTTGGAGGAAAAAGGGGGATGCTTGCAAGCCAAAGAACACCATCCCAACTGTGAAGCACAGGGGTGGCAGCATCATGTTGTGGGAGTGCTTTGCTGCAGGAGGGACTGGGGCACTTCACAAAATAGATGGCATCATGAGGATGGAAAATTATGTGGATATACTGAAGCAACATCTCAAGACATCAGTCAGGAAGTTAAATTTTGGTCGCAAATGGGTCTTCCAAATGGACAATGACCCAAGCATACTTCCAAAGTTGTGGCAAAATGGCTTAAGGACAACAAAGTCAAGGTATTGGAGTGGCCATCACAAAGCCCTGACCTCAATCCTATAGAACATTTGTGGGCAGAACTGAAAAAGCGTGTGCGAGCAAGGAGGCCTACACAACCGACTCAGTTACACCAGCTCTGTCAAGAGGAATGGGCCAAAATTCACCCAAAATATTGTGGGAAGCTTGTGGAAGGCTACCCGAAACGTTTGACCCAAGTTAAAGAATTTAAAGGCAATGCTACCAAATACTAATTGAGTGTATGTAAACTTCTGACCCACTGGGAATGTGATGAAATAAATAAAAGCTTAAACAAATCGTTCCCTCTACTTTAAGAATGTTAAGAATCTCTAATAGTAAAGTGGTGATCCTAACTGACCAAAGGCAGGGAATATTTACTAGGATTAAATGTCAGGAATTGTGAAAAATGTATTTTAGTGTATTTGGCTAAGGTGTATGTAAACTTCCGACTTAGACTGTACATACAGGACCAGTTGGAAAAGGGATGGTGCACAGCCCCAATTAGGTTGCGGTGGTGGAGAGAGAGAGAGAGAGAGAGAGAGAGAGAGAGAGAGAGAGAGAGAGAGAGAGAGAGAGAGAGAGAGAGAGTAAGGTGAATGTTAATCAATTAAGCTGAAGTTTCTCCTCACAAGGAGATGTAGTACAGCCAGCAGCTGGTCCAATGATGTCCCCTGGGAACTTCTAACCCACATCACCTAAAGTTGATTCAGTCAATAGTTCTCTTTTCCCTTATTCTTGTATTGACCAGAAATCATATTTTATATACAGTAGTAGGCTACACTGTAGCTCTCTGCATTTAAATTACTTTACTGACTGTCTCCATTGACTGACAGAGTTATAACGAATCCCATATGACAAGTTCTTGGGAAAACCGTGCAGGAGAGTCCTTGAATGTAAAGCCATTATGTACGTTCCAAATGACACCCTCGTCCCTATGTGCCCCTGGTCAAAAGTAGTGTACTATATAGAGAATAGAGTGCCATTTGAGACACAACCATTGCGTTCCTGTTGAATTTGTGAATTGTGCATCTTAATATTGGACTCCTCTGCTGCACGGGGTAGCTCAGGGATTGTAGGCTAAATATTTAAAGAGCAGCACGGCACGCATCTGGTAATGATTCTGTTAAAATATCAATCGTTCTGGGAAAACTGGACAACATTTTCACAAGACCTCCCTGACTAATTGGGATCAGGTGTGCAATGCAGATATGGGAGATATAGCATCAAGCATCGAACCAATAGCATCATCTCTGAATTGAGATCCAATCGATTGTGCAATTTTGATCCACAGGAAAAAGGTCATTGTACTCCAGGAAAATCATATTACAAGAGAAAGAGAGATGGGTTGCCAGACATACTGTAGACAGCAATTCAATCACTGGTTTAGCATACCGTATCTCTGTTTCTGGTGGAGTGTTGATTGAACATTATGCTTTCTTAGGATTAACTTTAACAAAGATCTGCCTGTTATGACAAAATCACCATAATGTTAGAAACACAATCTCAGAAACACCTCCGTATTCTGCCTTACTGCTTTAAAAGTTCAGCTTCCACAGAGCATGCACGTCGGGAAAATAACCCTGGATTTCAATTCCCTGTCTGTATTATTTGTTTTCAAGAGTTTTCTATTATCCCAGTAGATTTGAACACAAAACCCCCACCCTTGCTATCCTAGACTTAGTAGACTGTAAAGTCATATCTCCAATTTACAAGAGCCCAAAATACAATTGCACTTGAATGAGAATGCGGGAAGGCAGATCAGGTTACATCCAGAGACGCAGACAAGACATTCAGACCACCGCACCCCAACAGGGTTGACCTCTGGAGTCAGGGAAAACCCATGACATCATCCTTAATTGGGGTTCCAGAAGAACCTCATTAAAACCCTGATCTGGTCATTAGTAGGTTCAAATAATGTTGCCCAAATTGAACAATACAGACAGGTACATTACCTAAGACGGAGAGCCACGACCTGGCACCCACTGTATCAACAGACTAGGGGATGTTACAGTGGAACTGAACAGTGCTGAATGACAGGGGTTATGTCCCAAATGGTACCCTAATCCCCATAGGCTCTGTTCAAAAGAAGTGCACTCTAAAGGGGAATAGGGTGCAAATTTGGTACGCTTTCAGGGAACTCCCCCAGCCAGCCACTGGCCAGTCACCCATAGACGTTTGATAAATGGCTGCAATTAAACAGACTAAGAACACTGAAGATGTGATTAATACATCGGCCAAGGGTTCAGATTCAGAGCATAGCGGAAGTGGCCCCAGTGTCTGACAGTTGGTAATTCATAGAGTATACATTACTTTAAGGGCCAGACATTCAAATAAGAGCTTTAGTACTATTACTCCACTGTTTGGCTCTATCGGTTGACACAACACCATCAAAATAGCACAATAAGCATAGCCAAAGGGTAAATTATTAATATGGCACCTTGATGTTAACACAGACTAGCCTGCAATGGACTTCATTAGCAGTAGTCAACTCTAGAATGTACATTAACAAATATACACAGATTCTATTCTATTATTCATCATTCAAAACTTCCCGAGCACTAGCTGTTACGGTTGCGGAAAAAAAAATATTGAAAATGTAATGTGATGGTAAAAGAATTAAGCAGGTCTGATGCACTGATGAAAAAGGCCCTGGTGCTTACATACGAAGAAGAAACTTGGCATAGCTTTTATAGAAACCTCTGTCATAATATGTCACACTCGGATGCATTCAAAATTACCATCACACGTCATACAGTCATTAGTTCAACTTGATTATCTGTACGTTTGGAATGGAGACAAGCTGGAATAAGCTGTAACGGTATTTCATACTACCCCATGTTAATTCCATCAGACACCACAGTCAATAGCTCACTTGGTTTCTGATTTACAAACCAGAGAAAATATCAGGAGGACGGAGCGGACATATATTCATCTTCTCTGAGAAACTATTATGTTACTCCCTCTCTAAATCTCTTGGGCTCTCAAGGCAATGACAAAACATGTTGACAGCGGGATGAATCAATCACGGCGAACTGTGTTTATCCTTCTGCTCCATGTCGTCTCATCTCCAACCTAAACAGACGCTGCTGTTGCTAGGGGTCACTTCACCTGGCACCAATAGAGAATTCAGAAGGAGGACGACGGAGAGAAGGCGTGGTCGGTTGTAATGGACAGGTGCCAAATAACACCCTGTTTCCTATTTAGTGCGTTGGGCCCTAGTCGATAGTCGTGCACTATTTAGGTAGTAGGGTGTCTGGTGCCATTTGGGATGCAGACAAGGACTCCCCTCCTAAAAACATTATGGGAGAGTAAGTATAGGCCCAGTTGGATAAGGGATGGTTTGCAGCCCCAATTAGGTTAAGTGATAACACAAGTGGATAACTGCTGTGTGTTCACATGATGAAATGCATCCTGAAGATGTTCTTGGACTCTGCCCATGACTGAAGTGTAGACTGTAAGATGTAATTACTGTCCACAAAACAATAAACAAAATACTTCTCACTTCCCTCTCTCTTGTCTTGACCACTGGCCTCAAAAGAACAAGAGTCTCTTCTTTAGTTGCAATAGCAAAAGCCAAAATCAAGACTACACTCACAAAATAACTGCATTTAACAACATCTTTAACCACCTTTTCTTTATGACCTGAACTTTCATGCTCCCCCAATGAGCTGTGGGACCATGTGATCAGTTGCCCAATTAAACCCCATCTACTTCTCTGGACTTATTTTGTGGACGTTGGCCTTGGACTTTGCCCCTCAGAGCTCAATGGAGCCATTGTTTCAGGGTGCTGATACATTACCAGGGGTCAGTGACAGTTATATGGTTATGGGCAGGAGGAGCATGACTTTACTGACCTCACAAAAGTTCCCCCGTTCCCAGCTGATGGGCTTGTGTGCATGTGAGACACCCTCGAACGTCCCAAATGGCACCCTATTCCCTACACAGTCCACTGCGTTTAATGGGGCCCTTGTCAAAAGTAGTGCACTGTGCATTGAATAGGATGCCATTTGAGACGGCCCATCATACTCTCCAAAAGTAGCTGGAGGGTCCCTCAGCTGTCAGAGTAGAGCCTATAAACAGGTCATTCATTGGCTGTAAGCAGAGTGAATCCTAAGGATCCTCTGGAACAGGCCATTCTTTGTGTGCTCGCCAGAGTCGTGACCCTCTGACCCCTGTGGTCTGTCACAGGGCTGGCGGAAATCAGTAGTATTAACTATGTGCTGGCCAACATCTCAAATGGCACCCTATTCCCTATATAGTGCACTGTTTTTACTAGGGCCCATAAGGACTCTTGTTCAATAGTAGTGTATTTTATTGGGAATCGGGTGCCATTTGAGACATAGCCCGTGAGTCTCTGATGTCTAGACATAATATGTTCATAACTGCAAGACCCTTTTAGTTTTACAGGGCCAAATGCATCCTAAAAAGACATTTATATGTTACATTCATAAAGAAAAAAAGGCATTTATATCAGAGAATACGGACAAATAATATATTTGTAGTTCACCTTTAAGTAGTTATATAATACATACTGAACAAATCACATCCTCTCCCGGAACCCCTGCCAGTAAGTCATCTAACAGCACTTCAAATGTATCAAACCTTCTGAAAATAAGGGAGATAGGATAACAACAACAAAAAAAATGAGGAAGAGCAAACTGCAAATGTCAAGGATAGTACGGTTTTACCATTTAATCACTCGCTAAAGAGTTTTGGCAAAGCCATCGAAGCATATTCCTCAGGGCTTGAAGCTAAACTGCTGATAGTGAAGTGAATTCTTTTGTTGTGTTATGTTGTTTCTGTGTTTCCATAGCCATTGGTCTCTTAAATCTTCGTCCAAACATTGCACAACGCTGTCGGGATACCCTGAAAAGGTATGAGAGAAAGGGTCCACTTTCTGCCACTTCTCACAAATTCAACCTGACGAAGGCATCTGTGAACTAAAAACATTGTACATTTGTGTACAAGAATAAATCACTCGGGAGCAGCAACATTCTGTGGGCGGGCCTCTCGTTCTGCATCCTTTTCACGCCTCTCCTTGAGCCTTCACTGGTCTCCAGAGTCTGACACGACACTGCTAGTGCTCTGCTCTGCATCCATGCAATATGTAACCTAATGTCAATGTTGAGATGTGCCCATTCCATTTTAACACCTACCTTCAAACAGCAGTGGACGTAAAAAAGTCTAATAGGTTGAATATAGGCCAGCAGAATATTTATTGTCACGATTTCCCCTTAGATAGTGCAGCTGCAAAGTCAAAATTGGCTATATTGTAAAAAGTCCTGAAAATAAAATGTGCTTTTAGGTCGTAATTTAAAGTTAAGCAATAGGGTTGATAGATTGAATGACTTTGTGGCTGTGCCAGATTGTGACCTACTCTGCAATGCTGCCCCTAGAACAAGATTCATGACAAAAATTACTAACCTGCCAAAGTCTTACCTTGTAAACAGATGCAAAGCAAATCCAGGTGCTCCACATTCTAAAGACTTCTGAAACTATTTGGCTGTACGTGCATGATCAAAGCTTGGAGTGGAACTCAACAAACGCGTCAATTTGTCACACAGGGTCAAACATGATCCATTATTTGAACAACTGTATTAATACACATGTAACTTATGACCCCCCCGTAAAAGTACACAGTTAACCGTGTACTGTAAATTACAACTTTAATGACCGACCATTCACTATTAACACATGATCAACAAAGCCCTGGTCCTCTAGGTGTCTTCAACAAGGCATAGTAACATAGTGACAGTGATTTAGAGTCAAGGTGTTTAAACTGTACCGGCCTCCGCAGATTTGTGGTTCTCAACTGTATCATTAACTTTGTACTGGCCGGGTTTTCCCACCCCACTGATCCCAGCCCAGGTTAGCTGTCTCCAAGCGTCTGTCTGGGTAACATACCAACACGTGAGCAGCACATGAATCTGCCCACCTTTTCCATGTCGTCATGCCAAAGAACTTCAGCCAAAATTCGCAAAACTGTGAAAAACGTATCCGTAGCCCCCAGTGTCTACCAACATGTACTGTACGTAATAATATTACACATCCCCCAATGACACCCCCCTTTTAAGGACGTGTTCATTTCGAAACACAGGCACACATCTGTAGACTGTAAAACATACAGATCGCCTGCTGGAAGACAGCCATTCAGAAGGCAAAGGCTACATCAGATGACTAAACCCATATAACATGATTAACATACCACTACATCAGAGTCAACAGGCCAGAATCCCCTGAATGTATCACCACCATCTGTTGAGTAGCCATCAGCTCAGGCCAGAGCACAGCCCATGCACCAGACACCATAAATGGATGTTTAGTAATAATGAGAACCTTAAAAAGGGGTTCGTCTGTGTGGATTTTTCAATTAAGGGTTTTCCCCTTCTAGCCTCGGTTCTGCAGACGTTTGGGGGAGAATTCTTCATTTAGCACCATGCCGCTCCACGTCAGCACGGTCATCAGCGAGAACATAAGACCTCAAAAGAAAACAGTAGCCGCTGACAAAGAAAACATGGCCCTGGCGAGAGACCCTTGTGTTTCACAGGAACACTACTCCCGGAATGAAAATAAAGCCTGCAATCCCAAAGTGGCTGAGAGTGAGACGGAGAGAGTAGAGAGAGAGACGTATGGAGAGAGAAAGGGAGGCGAGAGAGAGAGAGAAAGAGCGCTATGGAGAGAGAAGAAGAGAGAGCGAGAGGGACCGAGAGCGAGAGAGCGACGCAGCCCTCTCCACATCCAAACACAGAAACCTTCAGAACAGAGTAATGTTCTTCGGGTTATAAAAGCAACTGAAGAATAGAACCATTGTACAGTAAGAGAATCATTACCACAAAGCAGAGAATGTACATTCAGGTTTTTTTTCTCCCTTCACCCAAGCATTGCTAAATGTAACTACTACATTCAGACTGAAAGCTGAAATCTATTTGCAAACACAGTTTTAATCACTAAAAAGAAGCACTACTGCTGTGACAAACTAGGGACTACAGGCTACCTTTGACTACAACCAGCTCCTTGTTATACATTCAATGAAATCAACCTAATGGAAGGTGAATGGAGGCTCTGTGAAGCCTTCTATCTCTTGAGGTGACACAGACTTTCATTCTGGTGGTTATAGTTTTCACATTCCATCATTATTAAGCCATGTCAATCAAAAACACTGAATAATGATGGATTGGAAACCTGTTATGTAAGAGGCCTTGCCCACTGTTTCACTTTGGATCTATGGAGCTGTAGTCCACTGTAAATTCTAGAGACCCTCTCCCTAGTGTGACTGGTCTAATTGCATGACTCTGGAATGGCTATAAATTACGGGGCTCTTGCTTGGAAAACGTATTTGCAAACACCCCATTCATATACAGTTCCAAGCACTTCCGCTTCCACACATTTCAGGTTAACTTCAATACATCTTTGTGTAAATCTATACTCGAACAGGACAAAGTTGGTCTCTGTATGCCCATGTTGTGGCTTCCCAGGCCACTGATCTATTTAAAACAGCAGGTATTCTAGAATAGCTTGTATTAGAAAGTTGAAGACTTTGGAATCCCTGGGGTTTAAGTAGTGATTATAATATTTCCTCAAATCCACAAGTGTATTGGCATAACTAGACAATCAGCTGCATGTAGTAAACATATGACATGCTCTGCAAAGACATCTTGTTTTTGATCAGGACAGCCAGAAGAGGCGACACCTATTTATCAAATGGTGTTAAATCCCGTGGAACACGGCTGTTCCCAAAGGACCGCGATATTGGACATGTCACTTAATATTTAGTGTTGGCATGCCAGTTTTAATGTCCATGACACATGACGAGTTCAACCATGTTGTGTTGTCGGCACTTCTTCTCAAAGCCTTTGATCTTCTTTGCCACCTTCAACAAGACCTAGTTAGGGTTCAACAATAGAAAGTGAATGCACATCTCAGCACAGCAGGATCTAAAGTGTAAGAATCAGAAATCCGATGTGGCTGTCAGTGACTTTCCTAATTCTGTACAAAAAATAACACTCATGTGGAGCACGGCAGTATTCCACCAAGGCCCACCAAAGGCACAGTATGCGGCCTCATTGTTTTATTTAATCAATAAGGCCAGAGGGGGTGTGATATATGGCCAATATACCACGGCTAAGGGCTGTTCTTTTGCACGACGCAACACGGAGTCCCTGGACACAGCCCTTAGCCATGGAATTTACCACAAACCCGAGGTGCCTTATTGCTATTATAAACTGGCTACCAAAGTAATTAGAGCAGTAAAAATAAATGTTATCATGCCCGTGGTATACAGTCTGATATACCACTGCTGTCAGCCAATCAGCACTCAGGGCTCAAACCACCCAGTTTATAATTTCCAACTAATCATGATCAACAACCAGATGTCAGTCCTCAGCCGTCCCTGCATGACACTGCCCTCCACAACCTGTCTTATCAGAGGAGCGCACAAAGGGGAAAAAAGAAAAGCCCCAGACGACCCCAACCCACTGGCCTCCCCTCCGTGTTACAGCCCCCTCTCAGTCACAACTAGACCTGCTCGGCTGCGGTCGATTGTCATTTGATACCCAGGTTCTCCAGGAAACCAGGACACCTTCAGAGACGTTTGGCTCTCTCGCCTCAACTTTGACCTGAGGCTAACCTTCCACCATCTGCTTTTTTTGGAGGGGGCATGACCACATTGAGGGAGCAGTGAGCTGAGCTGACAGGGCATAGAAGCATCCTATTCCCTATATAGTGCATTCCTTTTAACCAGGGCTCATAAGGATGAGGTGCCCATACAGGGCTCTGGTCAAAAGTCATATAGGGAATAGGGTGTCGTTGGGATGCAGCCGCAGACAGTCCTGGGACGGGCATGACGCCCAGTCAGAGGAAGCGGAGCGTGAGGGAGACACTCCTCTCCCCATTTTCACTATGTTATGGCGGGGCCGGGGTTATGAGAAACATTACGTTTTCATTCATTACGTGTTCACATTGTCTCATCGAGGCTACGTCGGAGGAAAGCCTCCCCATATGGTGAGAGGAAGAGGTAGCTACAACTCCAATATAACAACCAAAAAGGTCGTAAAAGGGAAAATGGGATGCTTAGTCAGCTATAGTTAGGCAACAATGGCGGTGTTGATGTTGTGGTGCATGTGGTCATGGTAATGTATTGCCTGCAACAGAATATAAGCAGCTGTTGAGGTGAGCAAGATATCAGACCTCCCACGAACACTGTGATGTTTGTTCCACCACAGTAGCTAACTGGGGTAACCAGGACGGGCGTGGAAGAAGTCTTTCATGTGAATGCGTGTCAGACTAATGAAGGACATCAGGAGTGTGTACAAGCCACGTGAGGAGGTCTGGAAATGAGCTCAGGCCAGCAGAATGCGTCTGATACTGTTTACCACCACATGAAAGGGTCACTCTCAGGGTTTTGTGTGGAATCCTTCCATGCTTTCCTCTCCAGGAGTTTTCCAGCCATGCCCCAGTCTGTCTTAATCCCAGTTTAAGGAGGTTGGTGAGAGAGAATAGTAAACTATTCTAACGAATGTCGTTAAGCTTGACAGTGAAACTGGACAGTACACGGCAACGCAAGAGCCAATATGTTCATCTTTCCAGTATGTTAATGCATCTGTAGACCCTCATAGCAGACCAATCGATAACATAATTCACAAATGAAGGTCAACACGTGAACATCAGCGGGCATTATGTCAGTTACATGCTATTATAATGAAATGTGCACCTCTTCTGTGGCAAATAAAACGTTGCTACATGGAGGCCAGGGTGTTCTTTGCTCTGCCGTCTGTTACAGATATCAACTGACCACCACCCTCTGTGAAGTTAGAACTGAGGGGCTAGCCGTGCTCATTTTAGAACAGTCAGACATTTTCCAACTCAGCAGATAATTTTTTTTTTTTTAAAGTGAGGCAAGCTGCTGGTAAGAACAGACATATAAAGTGTCAGGTGTTGGGTGACGAGGGTAGCCCAGCCTCTCTCTGCAGGCCCTCTGGTATATTAGTGAGCTCACAGCAGGTACACACCGCGAGACCCTCTCAGCCAATTCCAACGTGCCACTCACAGTTTCCCCAAAGCAATAAAACACAGGCATTTACCGTAAGCCAGGGATGCAGGGAGGGAAGTTGGGAAAAACATCATGCGGTGTCCTTTTCTTGAGCGTCAGCTGAAGGAATGCCAGCGATTGATAGATAGGTGCGGAGTGATCCAAAATAAACATCTGAACTGGAGGCTTGGTCTGGGTGCACGGCCTGCACTGGGGGAACTTGAAAAGCGCAAGTCACATCTCTGGTCCATAATATAACTCAAATCAGTAGTGCTCCTGAGGGGCCAAGCACTGTTTACCTTTGCCAGAGAGAAGGTTGTTTGTGTACCTTTCAGTATAGACCTGAGAGCTATCCCGTTCTTGGACTGGGAGGAAACCAGAATGGAGTGTGGCAGCATGGAAACTAAAGGCACAGAGGAAGTGGTCAGAGTGATATCCTTTTGGGAGATGCATGGGACGCTGATGGGTACTCAGCCAAAGATGGAGGATAATTGGCACCATAAAGAGAAGAGCACTATAAAGTGAATAAGATGCCATTTTGGGATGCAGACAAAGTCTCATCCGGCCTGTAGGCCTATGGACCGAAAGCTAAAGGCGGAGACATTTGGATTAGAAAACAAAATGAACAAATTATTTGTCAATGAAAATACCTTATTTACAGCCAAGGATCCTCTAGTAGGTAACAAGGTACATACTGTGGAAGTGAAATTAGTATAAGTCTGCCCTCTATTGAAACACATGAAGCAATTATCTTCTACTCGATGAAGCACAGAGGATACAAAACGCAATATTCACAGTGCATGCACCCTAGCAAACACTAAGGTGTCAGTCCCTTTCTTTGCTATGATGAACACCCCTTGGGTGCGTCACAAATGGCACCCTATTCAGTGACCTATATAGGGAATAGGGTGCCATTTGGGACGTACACCTGATAGCACTTACCATTCGAGACAGCTGGTTTCTTATGGTATTAGTTTGAAGCAGAGTTGCAAGATACGTATGACTGCCCTTTCCCTAGAGTAAAAATGTATCAAATGTATTTCCATTCTGTATTGCATTCCTTATTTCCCTGTTCCTTCTATTGATATAGCTAGATATGATATCTTCCTCACCTTTACTTTACTCTAAGCCAATACCCTGGGATTTGACTTGAAAGCATTAAAGGGTTTGGCCTTTCAAAAATATGTATTTTATTTTCTGAAACCTCATTGCTGATTATGAAAGTTTTTCTACAGTTTACTACTGTATGACGAGGTATATTTAGTTCTCTCTTGGTAAAATAACCTTTCACTAGAAATGAAATGCCACCAAAGATTTCATATCTGATGTATGTAAAGGACATTTACCTCATGTTCTTCAACATACACAAAATATATATTTTTGGTTTAATTAACATACCGTGCATTCGGAAAGTATTCAGACCCCTTCCCTTTTTCAACATTTTGTTATGCCTTATTCAAAAATTTAGTAAATATATTTTTTTCATCAATCTACACACAATACCCCATAATGACAAAGCAAAACAACAGAGGCACACACCTGTCTATATAAGGTCCCACAGTTGACAGTGCAGGTCAGAGCAAAAACCAAGCTATGAGGTTGAAGGAATTGTCCGTAGAGCTCCGAGACAGGATTGTGTCGAGGCACAGACCTGGGGAAGGGTTCCAAAACATTCCTGCAGCATTGAAGGTCCCCAAAAACACAGTGACCTCCATTATTCTTAAATGGAAGATGTTTGAAACCACCAAGACTCTTCCTAGAGCAGGCCACCCGGCCAAACTGAGCAATAATGGGGAGAAGGGCCTTGGTCAGGGCGGTGACCAAGAACCCAATGGTCACTCGGGCAGAGATGGGAGAACCTTCCAGAAAGACAACCATTTCTGCAGCGTTCCACAAATCAGGCATGTATGGTAGAGTGGCCAGACGGAAGCCACTCCTCATTAAAAGGCACATGACAGCTCGCTTGGAGTTTGCCAAAAGGCACCTAAAGGACTCTCAGACCCTGAGAAACAAGATTCTCTGGTCTGATGAAACCAAGATTGAACTCTTTGGCCTGAATTGCCAAGTGTCACAGCTGGAGGAAACCTGGCACCATCCCTAAGATGAAGCATGGTGGTGGCAGCATCATGCTGTGGGGATGTTTTTCGGGGGAGCAAAGTACAGAGAGATTGTTGATGAAAACCTTCAAAAGAGCGCTCGGGACTGCGGACTGGGGTGAATGTTCACCTTCCAACAGGACAACGACCCTAAGCACACAGCCAAGACAACGCAGGAGTGGCTTCGTGACAAGTCTCTGTATGTCTTTGAGTGGTCCAACTGGACTTGAACCCGATCGAACATCTCTAGAGAGACCTGAAAATAGCTGTGCAGCAACACTCCCCATCCAACTTGACCAGAGCTCGAGAGGATCTGAAGAGAAGAATGGGTGTGCCAAGCTTGTAGCGTCATACCCAAGAAGACTTGAGGCTGTAATCGCTGCCAAAGGTGATTCAACAAAGTACTGAGAAAAGGGTCTGAATACTTACAGTGGGGAGAACAAGTATTTGAAAGTCTGTATTGCCCAGCGACAGCCCCGAAACCTGAAGGATCTGGAGAAGGTCTGTATGGAGGAGTGGGCCAAAATCCCTGCTGCAGTGTGTGCAAACCTGGTCAAGAACTACAGGAAACGTATGATATCTGTAATTGCAAACAAAGGTTTCTGTACCAAATATTAAGTTCTGCTTTTCTGATGTATCAAATACTTATGTCATGCAATAAAATGCAAATTAATTACTTCAAAATCATACAATGTGATTTTCTGGATTTAAATTACATGCCTTTACATGCTTTGTAAGAAATAAAACCTGCAAAATCGGCAGTGTATCAAATACTTGTTCTCCCCACTGTATGTACATGTGATATTTCAGTTTTATTTTATTTTATACACTTGCTAAAAAAAAATCAACATCTATTTTAGCTTTGTCATTATGGGGTATTGTTTGTGTGTGAATAATGCTGTAATGTAACAATGTGGGAAAAGTCAAGGGGTCTGAATACTTTCCGAAGGCACTGCAGTGTGAATTTGGAAAGAGTGGGACATCATAATCCTGATGCATTTATTTATTAGTATGACAAGAGAAAATCTCAAATATTGTTACTAAGCCCTTGCAGAGAAACCACATGATCCAAATCACATCACTTCACTGGTGTGACATCATAGAGATGGGCAGAGCAAACTTCAAACAGGAAGCTCACCCTGTGAAACACATGGTAAGATCAGTGACATAGCTTTTTTTCTGTTTTGATATTAAGGTTATAAAACCGTCATAAATAATCCACTGTGCCAAATTGTGATGTAAATGTGCATACTGGTGCATTTTTTTATTTGTCCCGCTTTACCAACCATAGCTAGCTAAAGTAGGACAGCATGGAGTAGCTAAAGTGACAGTCTTATAGGCTTTTCCAACAGAGAAAAGAGATCCAGTTTACATTAGAGACCCCCTGTACTTACACTACCTTTCAAAGGTTTGGGGTCACTTAGAAATGTCCTTGTTTCGAAAGAAAATCACATTTTTTGCCCATTAAAATAACATCAAATTGATCAGAAATACAGTGTAGAAATATACATGTTGAAAATGACTGTTGCAGCTGGAAACTGCAGATTTTTTATGGAATATCTACATAGGCGTACAGAGTCCCATTATCAGCAACCATCACACCTGTGTTCCAATGGCACGATGTGTTAGCTAATCCAAGTTTATCATTTTAAAAGGCTAATTGATCATTAGAAAACCATTTTGCAATTATGTTAGCACAGCTGAAAACTGTTGTCCTGATTAACGAAGCAATACAACTGTCCTCCTTTAAGCTAATTGAGTGTCTGTAGCATCAGCATTTGTGGGTTCGATTACAGGCTCAACATGGCCAGAAACAAAGAACTTTCTTCTGAAACTCGTCAGTCTGTTCTGAGAAAGGAAGGCTATTCTATGTGAGAAATTGCCATGAAACTGAAGATCTCGTACAACGCTGTGTACTACTCCCTTCACAGAACAGCACAAACTGTCTCTAACCAGAATAGAAAGAGGAGTGGGAGGCCCTGGTGCACAACTGAGCAAGAGGCATGTGCTGACCAAATGACAGGTGTCTTCACTGACATTTTCAACATGTCCCTGATTAAGTCTGTAATACCAACATGTTTCAAGCAGACCACCATAGTCCCTGTACCCAAGAACACAAAGGCAACCTGCCTAAATGACTACAGACCCGTAGCACTCACGTCCATAGCCATGAAGTGCTTTGAAAGGTTGGTAATGGCTCACATCAACACCATTATCCCAGAAACCCTCGACCCACTCCAATTTGCATACTGCCCAAACATATCCACAGATGATGCCATCTCTATTACACTCCAAACTGCCCTTTCCCACCTGGACAAAAGGAACACTTATGTGAGAATGCTATTCATTGACTACAGCTCAGCGTTCAACACCATAGTACCCTCAAAGCTCATCACTAAGCTAAGGATCCTAGGACTGAACACCTCCCTCTGCAACTAGATCCTGGACTTCCTGACGGGCCGCCCCCAGGTGGTGAGGGTAGGTAGCAACACATCTGCCACGCTGATCCTCAACACTGGAGATCCCCAGGGGTGTGTGCTCAGTCCCCTCCTGTACTCCCTGTTCACTCACGACTGCATGGCCAGGCATGACTCCAACACCATCATTAAGTTTGCAGATGACACAACAGTGGTAGGCCTGATCACCGACTATGACAAGACAGCCTATAGGGAGGAAGTCAGAGACCTGGCCCGGGTTGTGCCAGAATAACAACCTATCCCTCAACGTAACCAAGACTAAGGAGATTATTGTGGACTACGGGAAAAGGAGGACCAAGAATGCCACCGTTCTCATCGACGGGGCTGTAGTGGAGCAGGTTGAGAGCTTCAAGTTCCTTGGTGTCCACATCAACAACAAACTAGAATGGTCCAAACACAGCAAGACAGTCGTGAAGAGGGCACGACAAAGCCTATTCCCCCTCAGGAAACTTAAAAGATTTGGCATGGGTCCTGAGATCCTCAAAAGGTTCTACAGCTGCAACATCGAGAGCATCCTTACTGGTTGCATCACTGCCTGGTATGGCAATTGCTCGGCCTCTGACCGCAAGGCACTAGAGGGTAGTGCGTACGCCCAGTACATCACTGGGGCTAAGCTGCCTGCCATCCAGGACCTCTACACCATGTGGTGTCAGAGGAAGGCCCTAAAAATTGTCAAAGACCCCAGCCACCCCAGTCATAGACTGTTCTCTCTACTACCGCATGGCAAGCGGTACCGGAGTGCCAAGTCTAGGACAAAAATGTTTCTCAACAGTTTTTACCACCAAGCCATAAGACTCCATAAGACTCCTGAACATGTAATCAAATGGCTACCCGGACTATTTGCATTTTGTGCCACCCCAACCTCTTTTTATGCTGCTGCTACTCTCTGTTTATCATATATGCATAGTCACTTTAACAATACATTCATGGCCTCCTGGGTGGCGCAGTGGTCTAAGGCACTGCATCGCAGTGCTAGCTGTGCCACCAGAGACTCTGGGTTTGAGCCCAGGCTCTATCGCACACGGCCGTGACCGGGAGGCCCATAGGGAGGCGCACAATTGGCCTTGCGTCATCTGGGTTAGGGAGGGTTTGGCCGGCGGGGATATCCTTGTCTCATTGCGCACTGGCGACTCCTGTGGCGGGCGGGGGGCAGTGCACGTCCTCCGACACATTGGTGCGGCTGACTTCCGGGTTAGATGCGCACTGTGTTAAGAAGCAGTGTGGCTTGTGTTTCGGAGGACGCATGGCTCTCGATCTTTGCCTCTCCCGAGTCCGTACGGGAGTTGCAGCGATGAGACAAGACAGTAACTACTAACAATTGGATACCACGAAATTGGGGAGAAAAAGGGGGTAAAAAAAAAGTAAAAAACTGTACATACTACCTCAATTGGGCCGACCAACCAGTGCTCCCGCACATTGGCTAACCGGGCTATCTGCATTGTGTCCTGCCACCCGCCAACCCCTATTTTTACACTTCTGTTACTCTCTGTTCATCATATATGCAGTCACTTTAACCAGAGCTACATGTACATACTACCTCAATCAGCCTGACTAACCGGTGTCTGTATGTAGCCTCGCTACTGTATATAGCCTGTTTTACTGTTGTTTTATTTCTTTACTTTATTTATTTATTGTTCACCTAATACATTTTTTGCACTATTGGTTAGAGCCTGTAAGTAAGCATTCCACTGTAAGGTCTACTACACCTGTTGTATTCGGTGCACGTGACAAATAAACTTTGATTTGAAGTACATTAGAGTGTCTAGTTTGAAAAACAGACCCCTCACAAGTCCTCAACTGGCAGCTTCATAAAATAGTACCAGCAAAACACAAGTCTCAGGGTCAACAGAGAAGAGGGGACTCCAGGATGCTGGCCTTCTAGGCAGAGTTCCTCTGTCCAGTGTCTGTGTTCTTTTGCCCATCTAAATCTTTTATTTTTATTGGCCAGTCTGAGATGTGGCTTTTTCTCTTTCTTTGCCTAGAAGGCCAGCATCCCGGAGCCGCCTCTTCGCTATAAACCCATACATTTCCGAAATCCTCAGATGTTTCCTAATCACATTGAATTGTCATTGAGGTACAATTAGGACTATAATAAGGGTGTCACAGTTTATCTAACCTGCGTTAGAAAACATCTTGAGGATTTCAGAAATGTATCATGTGTTGGGCTAATATGTTAGATGTCGAAAGAGGCAGAATTGTCCCACTTATTCTTAATACACCATATTGTTAATGGTCATACACTTGCTAACTCATGTTTTGCTTTAGGTAATAGCATTCCCAATTTACCTTAAATGTCAAATTAAAATAAGGATATTGAAGCCTACAGTACAGTATGGCTACCGTAGTATATTTTCTCCCTCAGATGACTCTCAGGGTTTAGTTAAGCGTGTGTCCAAATCCACCCCCACTCTCTTTCGCTTAGCTACACTAGGCACGTAGATGAATTCCCTTAGTGTATTTCTTCAGTTAATCCCTCAAGTATACCTTAACTACAATTTATAGTGCTCGCTGCTTGCCGATAACATTATATAATAGTGGTCGTACACGAACGAACGGCTCTTTTTGGTGAACGTCGGGAACCAAATTGCGTCTGTGAAAAGATACGTTCATTTGGCTGCCTCTGATTTGCAGACTGTTAATGCTAGTTTTTGAGCTCCAGATAACAACATTATAAATATTCGATTTCTCATACATTTTAAGCACCGCTGAACAAAAAAGAGCCGTTTGGAAGCCAAATGAACGTCTCTTTTCGGTGAATCGAGCTTAAAAAAAATATCTCAAGAAAAGACTCAGAATGCACATAATTATATTAAGTAGATTACAATGTCCTCATATATATTCACGTCATACCGGAAACTGGGGTTGGGGTCTCAATTTACTGTTGAGAGTTAAAGAATATACAAGATGTCATTTCGAAATATATAACTGCATTAGCAGTTTCTCTCTTGTTAGGTCAGTCACTCAATTAACCCATGTCAGTTCAAACAAATGTAGATTGAATATTAGTCGAGGCCAGCTATCTACATTTGTAGTAATCATGGTCCATTTCTGACCGGTGTCCACATTGATTTTGTTAAGCACTCTGTCAGATATATAAAAAAACTAAAACAATATGCCCAACTTATGGCAAAATGTGTAGAATCGCAGGAACTTGCTGTAAAACGGATATAAAAGTTTGCCCATGGCAACATGAGTAGAATTGCATGAAATGAGTTACAAAATTGCTAAATCTACTCTCCGCCCCACCGCAAATTGCATATATTTGCAGCAGAATGTTCTCTAACATCCCGAGTTTCTGACATGACCTGAATGCGGCAACAGGCTACTCTGTTTAGGACCAACAGCAAAATAGAAATGATTTATATAAAGAATACATAACTAACCACTGATGCATAACTTTAAATGGATTATGTTAATGGTTCCAAACAGGAGAAAACCTCTTCATGCACTTCCCAACTTTTGATGTTCAATATTTAAACCAGAAGCTCGGTATACAGGATACCTTTACAATGATGTGCTTGTGTGGACAACCATGGGCTCATTCATAAAGATGTTTGAGCATCCTTAACCTACCCTCACCCTTCCTCCAGAGGACTTGTCATTGGTCATTTCCTCTAATCCCTGCGGTGCATAGTTTACTCAAAGTGGACACCATTTTTGAACCTCCGCATTCAGAAAAAGAAAAATCACCTTGAACCTTTCGACTCTCTCTAGAGAATTGAATAAATATGTTGGTGTCTGTGTGTGAAATGGCACCCTATCCCCTATATAGGGCACAACTTTCGACTAGGCCCATAGAGCTCTGATCAAAAGTAGTGCACTATGTAGAGGATAGGGCATCACTTGGGATGCATGGTATGTATGCCTTTTTAAAAATAGTGGTATAGTATTTGCTTAGCTTAACATATGCACATGTTCAAGGGACTCAAAAGTTGTTTTACAACAAATAATTGTTTAACTAAAACATTAATACTAGTATTACATTTTAGGCGTCATTTAGCAGACACTCTTATCCAGAGCAGTAGTGAGTGCACACATTTTTCATACTGGTCTCCCATGGTTATCAAACCCATACTGCTGTACTCGTGACAAGACAACTGGCGGAACACACCTGGATGCTTACTTTGCTTACTAGCTCTAACTATTTACTGCCAAGTTCTTTGATTTGTTCGCTAACATATTAGCCAATTCATTCAAAGGCTACAGTAGTATAAAACCTTCAAAACCCCCTTAATACATGAATGACATTTTATATCTTCTTGCTCGTCCAAATGTCAGGTTACAGCTGCATATCTTGAATTGTAGACTATACCTCTATCAGAACTACTAAGGTAAATCTTTATCAGATGTTGGTAGACATTCAATGAGAACCACTGTTAGCTGTTCTGGGCAATAAGGAGCCAATGATGTACATACAGCAGCAGATGTAGAATAATCTGGTGCCATCTTGGATGGGCTCTCTATACAAGGGGGCCATTGTTTGTGGAACATGAAAAGAAAGAGGCTTTGACAGAACCTCTACTATCCAACAGAGATCAGACACTCTCACATACATAGTTTTGTCAGGAAGATGGGGAGACATGCCACATAGACCTAAACCACAGGGTCTCTGAGGTAAAACTGAGCTCTGGGAAAAAAACATCAGCACAGAGGGTGACCGCTCTACAGCACCATGCTACATTTCCTTAAGGACTATGTGTGAGTGTGACATGAGAGAAGAGGGGGTCAGGAGGGTAGAGCAGAGAGTGTCATATAAGGGGCAAACAGATCATATAGAAGGAAAACTTTCTCGTACCCCTGAATTGTCATCCGTTAAATTAGCCAGAAAGTTTATTATAAGATCCATGTTCTTTCATTTGGCAATGCCATTTTATATGAATATAATCAGATTGATTTATCAATTTACAATCCTATTTCTTTCCGTTTTCTTCTCAATAAAACTTGTCAGGTCTCTGATGTAACACAATTGTTATTTTCCTTACCATACATTACTTTTTCAACCGCTAGTATAGTGTGCCCCCGTGTGGTGAAATGAGTTCTGGAAACCAACTGACTATTACATTTTAAAACATGTGTATAGGACTAATTATCTTTGATTCGACCTTCAGTCAGTAGTTTGGAAATATTGGGAAATATCAAGAAATGAAAAACAAGGAAAAAAGACAATAACAGAAAGTAGTCCAGGTAGAGAAACACGTTTTTATATATGACTAAAGAATAACAGCATCTAACGAACAACGTTTTGCAATGTAACCATAGAGGGTATTTCCTATGACGATACAGTACGTTTGATGTTTTCCCTTAACAGACAAGGACTCATGCAAACACTTGCTAAAGCAACAAATTGATCAAGATGAAACGAGCAACAGAGCATTCAACACATTTGAATGGACAGAAAAAAAAAGGAGTGGTGAGTATTGTCCCCGTAGAAATAGAATACAAGGTTTGCCATTTGGAGTGTACCCATGAATTTACCAGCGAACATGCCATGGTCTGAGGTTCCTGCAGGCCTGTTCTAGTGATTCTATTTCTAAGGTAATTACCTCAGATCATGTGCAGATCAGTATGATCATCAGATGGCACTGCTGAAAGTCTATGGAGGGGGAGAGAACTGAAAACGTTATTAACCACAGCCTTAAGACGATCAAATTAATGTTACAACACAAAGTTACTTTTGCAAGAGATACAAAAATAGATACCATATCAATTAGCAATAGTTGGCACATAAATGCAAAGATATGGATGTAATATGCTTCAGCGTAGACTAGTATGAGTATAATTGTATATATTCTAGCAGCATGTATATGTTATAATTAACACAACTGTACATGCTAAATGCAGTCTGCATAATAGGAGATGACAACCATGTCTACTGGCTAGATAAAATAAATAGTATATTATTTATGCATGTACAAACAATACCACAGACAATTTCTCAGACTGATTACTGAAGGCGTGTAAACTGCAATTGAACATGTCTTCACCCTCATAATGTTGAGGAAATCAAGAAAGGTTCCCACTGATATTTATATTCCTGATTTGCCTACATCAATTCAAATGAGCCCAGACATGCTTTTAAACCATCTCAACATACAGTATAATATGTTATCAATAAATAAAATCTCTCATATATATATATATATATTCTATAGATAAACTCCCCTCCGTATTTATTTGGACAGTGAAGCAAAAATGTGCAAATGTTGCCCTATACCCCAGCATTTTGGATTTGAGATCAAATGTTTCACGAGGGGACACCATAGAATGCCACTTTTTTGGGGGGTATTTTTTATACATATCTGTTTTACTGTTTAGAAATGAAAGCACTTTATGTATTTAGTCCCCCTATTAATTCCTAAGTATTTGGACAAATCCACATATAGTGTATTAAAGTAGTCAAAAGTTTTACATTTGGTCCCATATTCCTTGCACGAAATTACGACATCAAGCTTGTGACTCTTCAATCTTGTTGGATGCATTTACAGTTTGTTTTTGTTGCGTTTCAAATTATGTTTTGCCCAATAGGAACTGAATGGAGACTAGATACATAAAGTTCTTTCATTTCTAAATGGTAAAACAGATAGGGATGAATATACCCTCAAATAAAAAAGGTGACATTCTGTACTGTCGTCTCATAGGAAACATTTGATCTCGAATCCAAAATGCTGGCATATAGAGTGACATTTACAATTTTTTTCTTCAATGTGCAGAAAAATACAGAGGATATGTAACTATATTTCACTCTCTGCATACATCAATAGCAAAACCTGTAATATAACAGCATTTGCCGATTTGCGTATGTGACGTAAATTAGCAATAGAACACTCATCATATATTAAGAACAATTACAAATAAAATGTTGGTCTTTAAAGTAAACCAATACTTAATATTATGTGTATCTTTATTGAAACACCTCATGCACAGAGAGGTTTCAATGTGTCGAGACTGGCTTGAAAACATCCTGGGTTCATTTGCGTTTAGATGTAAAAGCCAATTGTTAGTTATCTAAGACTCCCCTATTCAACTGAAGGATCCCAAATACACCATCTCCCAGGTATAATGACATTAATTCATCAGTGTGCAATATTTAGGCCTGTGTGGTGTAGTAAAATCAAACAATTATTTCACCGGACATATGAACATACCAAAATACACCACAGTAAAAGGGTTTTTATAAGGATAGAGAAGTGCTCTTTTTCACACAAATGAAACGTTTTTGGATCCATCAATTTCACAGGAGAGCACATCAACAGTTCAATGGCTCATTGATCAGAATGAACTTATGACGGATGCAGGCACTTCTTATAGTAAAAGCTAGGTCACAGATTTGATCTGGAATCAATGAACAGCTCAAAGCTGTGAAGAAAACACTAATACAAATAAACATTTACCCTTGAATATCATTAGATTTCTAAGACCCTGTTTAGTGATTTGTAAACAATCCTTGATCTCTTCACAATAAAAGTCCTCCCCACGTCAAGCTATAACACCAGGCTGTTGACAACTTCTCGGTCGCTGCGATTCAGGTTTAGTGAACTACCCTGTTGCAAACTACAGTGTATCTTCCACAGATCCAACATGCAAACTAATATAGCAACTCAGCTCAAAAAGAGAAAAGAAAATGTGCGCAGACAACATTGATTCAAAATCCAAATACTGCACCTGGAATTCATGGAATTCAAGAAATTGCCACCACTACAAACACAGGACTTGAGATTAGAGGCACACAACGCTTGACACAAATGTCAGATGACTTCAAATTCCTACTCTTAAATGCACTGCAAAGTATGTGCCAAGCTGACCATTTAAAAAGGTAAGATAATGGGCATCAATTGTAGTTGTTGGAACTCCACGTCTGTCTATGCAAAAGTTGCTCGAAATGAGTGGGTTACCAAATATCTAGCATCAAATGCAGTTACACAAGCGCCTAGCGCTAGCAGAATGACACGACCATTGCTCTGTTTCTGTTTTCATCCTACAAAGCTAAAGTGCCAGAGGTCCATGGTACAAGCGTTAGCAGTAGCATAGTAGTATCAATACAATAACAGCAAACGGCTATCCCACTAACTGAAGGGAAATCTCGAACAACACTTTCTATTTTCAATTTAACAAGAACTACATTGCAAAATGTGATTGTGATATTGGTTGCTTGGTAACAATGGCGTCAAGCTAAATGATGGCTAGCACAACACTGTGCTGTGAATGGTGTACTCTTCAACTAGCCAAGAAACCACATACTAACCGAAGATCTCGGACGTGTTCCAAATGGCACCCGATTCCCCATGTAGTGTACTACGTTAGACAAGGGCCCATAATGCTCTGGTCAAAAGTAGTGCACGACATAGGGAATAGGGTGCCATTTGAGACATAAAACAGCACAGCAAGGTCCCTGGATGGCATGGCAAACCCCTACAAGTGGATTACATAAGTAACCAAGGGAGAGAGCCTGGGTAGTGGGCACACTTTTTACCTAGAGGCCAGTGAGGTCAACAATAGCCTTGATGAATATAGTATCATCTCGTATGTAGGAGTTTTTGGTGTCCAGTTTGGGAAGAGGGCAGAAGAGTGGGCAGCCGCTGGCGATGTTCATGTCACTGACAGGCCTCTGGAAGGAGGAGGAGGAGATGTCGGGACGGAAGGCATCGATTATGTGCTCTCGGTTATTCTGATCCAGCAGCATCAGGGTCACCTGAACACAAGAGGATTGGCAGATCGCAACATCTAGGCTAGGCCACCTGTACATCGAGCCTCAACGACAACATTCATGCTTTGTGATGAACAACTATTTATTTTGTTTTTACAAACATACACAAGTAGCAAGGAACTGACTAAAATGTACAAAATAAACATTGATCTACCTACATTTACCATGCAAGACAAATACCAAGAATAGACTTAGCAGAAGGGCAGACAGCTACTAGTGATGTTACTGCCCTTGAAATACATAATGACCTTTGTCATTCCAGTCATTATGATACAGGTAGAGTAGATAGAACACTGACATTAACATGCTGCTTCTCACAGTATCACACACACCAAACAAAAAAAAGGTACAAGCAGCAACCCATTCAAGATATCATGAGTGAAACATTGTTCAAAAGGGTAATGAGTGTTTAACGTACAGTATTTATTGCAGGTAGGATATATAACACATGTTATAGGAGTGAGTTTTACCTTCTGGTTGAAGGGCCACTTGAGGAGGGCGTCACTGTGTCCCCTCATCACCACGAAGAACAGAGACAAGTGACTGGCCCGTCCCGTCCCGTCCCCATTCAGATAAATCCGTAGGCACATCTTGTAGCCATATTTGCTGGTGAAAAATGCTACAAAATGAATAAACATGATTAGGAAGGAAGCCTTGTCAGAACCAGACCATTTTTCAAACATGAATGAACAATTGTAAAATACAGTAATACAGAATGCATGATTGGACATTGTGAGTGGTTGACTTTGATGTTTGAATGATAAAAGTGGTAGATAAAATTTAAAAAACACATTACCTGGGGAGAACATAGCTGGGGCTCTGCCAGCAACAGCATCCTGTCTTTTCTTTGTGAAATCGGAGATTTTCCAGACAAAGATACCATCAAACGTAGCTGCAGACATTTCCCGAATATTCCCCTCCATCTCCACAATGGACAGGTCTCTCAGGCCCACAGTTCTCTCCAGCTGACGCACCTGCAGCAACAAAAGACAGGAATTAACCAGGTTTCCATCCAACCTTTTTATGCGAGTGAAGTACATGGCGGATGAAACATTTCATGACAGGCCTGATGGAAACAGCTAATTTGTCAGTGAACTTTACAAATGTCAACCAAACACACTAGGCAAAGTCAGATTTTTTTTGTGTCGGTAAAATTAGGCAAAATCACAGTGGGAACGTTTTTTTAATGCGCAAATATTTATATAAAACCATTTTGAAGTCAACTTGGAGTCACGCGATGATGTGTTGCGTGGTCTTCCCACTACGAAGGCTACAGATAAAATAAGTTATGATGAACTTCCCAGGGTGTCAAAGTGCAAGGTGATGAGCTTGACGCTCCTTTCAATAAATATCAAGGGTCTTCTTCTGGTGACATGATTATCGATGCTTGGCTGGCGCTTGTCAAATAAAAATAATCTTGCTCTATTGCCCAAAATAATCTCTTTATGTAGGCTATACCCACACTGTATATGTGAAAATGCGCTGGAAACCCATTTAACTTGTATTTTGTTTCTTCGGTACATGGCAATTTAACCACAATGTTGTTAAATATGTGAACTACGTCAACACGCACAGCCTTTCATCAGCAACAAGTCAATTTGATAGAAACACATCTCTGGTGCAGTATTTAGAATATTTGCATATAAATATGTTGGCAATTGGATGGAAACCTAGCTATGGTCTTAAAAAATATATTCTGGGGCCTCCCGAGTGGTGCAGCGGTCTAAGACGTCACTACAGACCCAGGTTCTGAACCAGCCTTAGACATGTGTGCCAATGGCTGCGGCATTAGCACTAGACCAGCCAGGCCACAAGAGAGGCAAGTTGACTGGTGTCGATAGAAGCAGAGTGGGGACTGGGGATGTCTTCCTCCTTACCTTGTTATTGAGGATCTCAACCTTGTCCTGGTCCAGGCGATGCTGGCGGTTGTAGGCCTCAATGGTGGTGGAGGAGCGCTCCATCTCTCGGTTGAGGACACAGACAATGTTCTCGAAGGTGCCCACTTTCAGCTCCAGTTCCTGGCACCGCCGGCTCAGCTCTGCCACCTTGGTCTTCTCACTGTGGAGCTGCAGCTCCAGGGCGGCGCCCACCGCACTGGGCAGGGGGGTAAAGGAGGTGGCCAGGGCAGGGAGGGCCAGGGTAGGGAGGGTAGGGGCACAGGCTCCCTGCACGGGGGCTCCCCCACCCAGAGTCAGCTGTCCCAGCTTCAGCTCCAGCTCTCTCAAGGCCTGGTGCAGCTCGTGGATCTTGTGACCTGCGAGCTCCAGGCTCTGGGGCTGCAAGCTCTCCAGGCTCACCTTGATGCCCATGATGAAATGCAAGAGTAGATTTAAGTGTTCGTAGGAACATGCACGCTCATGGTCATGGGTCTTCTCCTTTTCCACCTTGGGCAAAGTTGTTGCATACAAACACACACACATACACAGTAGGGTTAAGGTCAACACATTCACAAAAACTGGTAATCTTACGAAATCCACTCCAATTTCACCCAGTAAACATAAAGGTGGCATCCATATAGTAATGATAAAATAAAGTCCACTTACAGACATATCACAGCCAACTACGTGAAATCTGCAAGGTGCTCTGAATTTACTGCAGAACTTGATGTGGTCCACATACTGCAGGGAGAGAACAAACTTATATCAAGCAACATCCAAGCACTTTTACAGCAAAAATATTCATTACCTTTCATAAGTATTCAGACCCCTGGACTTTTTCAACATTTTGATACGTTACAGCCTTAGTCTAAAATGGCTTCATTTAGTTTATTTCCTCATCAATCTACACACGTTTTTGGAAATGTTAGCAAATTTTGAAAAAATAAATGAAATATAACATTTACATAAGTATTTATACCCTTTACTCAGTACTTTGTTGAAGCACCTTTGGTCGCGATTACAGCCTGGAATCTTTTTGGGTATGACTCTACAAGCTTGGTACACCTGTATTTGGGGGGTTTCTCTCATTCTTCTCTGCAGATCCTCTCAAGCTGTTAGGTTCAATCTTGGATTCAGACTAGAGAATCTTGATTCTCATGGTCTGAGAGTCTTTAGGTGCCTCCTGGCAAACTCCAAGCGGGCTGTCATGTGCCTTGAACTGAGAAGTGGCGTCCGTCTGGCAACTCTACCATAAAAGCCTGATTGGTGGAGTGCTGCAGAAATGGTTGCCCCTCTGTCAGAGTGACAATCGGGCTCTTGGTGGTTCCAAACTTCTTCCATTTAAGAATGATGGAGGCCACTGTGTTCTTGGGGACCTTCAATGCTGCAGACATTCTTTGGTACCCTTCCCCAGATCTGTGCCTCGGCACATTCCTGTCTCGGCACTCTACGGACAATTCCTTCGATTTCATGGCTTGGCTTTTGCTCTGACAACTGTGGGACCTTATATAGACAGATGTGTGACTTTCCAAATCATGTCCAATTAATTGAATTTATCACAGGTGGACTCCAATCAATTTGTAGAAACATCTCAAGGATGATCAATGAAAACAGGATGCACTGGAGCTCAATTTCAGGTCTCACTGCAAAGGGTCTGAATAGTGGGGCAAAAAAGTATTTAGTCAGCCACCAATTGTGCAAGTTCTCCCACTTAAAAAGATGAGAGAGGCCTGTAATGTTCACCATAGGTACACTTCAACTATGACAGACAAAATGAGTGAAAAAATCCAGAAAATCACATTGTACGATTTTTAATGAATTTATTTGCAAGTTATGGTGGAAAATAAGTATTTGGTCACCTACAAACAAGCAAGATTTCTGGCTCTCACAGACCTGTGACTTCTTCTTTAAGAGGCTCCTCTGTCCTCCACCTGTTACCTGTATTAGTGGCACCTGTTTGAACTTGTTATCAGTATAAAAGACACCTGTCCACAACCTCAAACAGTCACACTCCAAACTCCACTATGGCCAAGGCCAAAGAGCTGTCAAAGGACACCAGAAACAAAATTGTAGACCTGCAGCGGGCTGGGAAGACTTAATCTGCAATAGGTAAGCAGCTTGGTTTGAAGAAATCAATTGTGGGAGCAATTATTAGGAAATGGAAGACATACAAGACCACTGATAATCTCCCTCGATCTGGAGCTCCACGCAAGATCTCACCCCGTGGGGTCAAAATGATCACAAGAATGGTGAGCAAAAATCCCAGAACCACACCTAGTGAATGACCTGCAGAGAGCTGGGACCAAAGTAACAAAGCCTACCATCAGTAACACACTACGCCCCCAGGGACTCAAATCCTGCAGTGCCAGACGTGTCCCCCTGCTTAAGCCAGTACATGTCCTGGCCCGTCTGAAGTTTGCTAGAGAGCATTTGGATGATCCAGAAGAAGATTGGGAGAATGTCATATGGTCAGATGAAACCTTTTGGTAAAAACTCAACTCGTCGTGTTTGGAGGACAAAGAATGCATCCAAAAAATACCATACCTACTGTGAAGCATGGGGGTGGAAACATCATGCTTTGGGGCTGTTTTTCTGCAAAGGGACCAGGACGACTGATCCGTGTAAAGGAAAGAATGAATGGGGCCATGTATAGTGAGATTTTGAGTGAAAACCTCCTTCCATCAGCAAGGGCATTGAAGATGAAACATGGCTGGGTCTTTCAGCATGACAATGATCCCAAACACACCGCCCGGGCAATGAAGGAGTGGCATTTCAAGGTCCTGGAGTGCTCTAGCCAGTCTCCAGATCTCAACCCCATTGAAAATCTTTCGAGGGAGTTGAAAGTCTGTGTTGCCCAGCAACAGCCCCAAAACATCACTGCTCTAGAGGAGATCTGCATGGGCCAAAATACCAGCAACAGTGTGTGAAAATCTGGTGAAGACTTACAGAAAACGTTTGACCTCTGTCATTGCCAACAAAGGGTATATAACAAAGTATTGAGATAAACTTTTGTTATTGACCAAATACTTATTTTCCACCATAATTTGCAAATAAATTCATTAAAAATACTACAATGTGATTTTCTGGATTTTTTTCTCATTTTGTCTGTCATAGTTGAAGTGTACCTATGATGAAAATTACAGGCCTCTCTCATTTTGTTAAGTGGGAGAACTTGCACAATTGGTGGCTGACTAAATACTTTTTTTGCCCCACTGTATGTAAATAAGGTATTTCTATTTTTTTTTATAGATTTGCAAAAATTTCTAAAAACCTGTTTTTTCTTTGTCATTATGGTGTATTGTGTGTAGATTGATGAAGAAAATAGTTTATTTAATCATTTTTAGTATATGGCTGTTACGTAACAAAATGTGGAAAAGGTCAAGGGGTCTGAAAACTTTCCGATTGCACTGTAACAACATTTTAAATTGGTTAATCAATCAGTAAACAATGTGTCCATCCTTGCCTTTTCTCTGGGAATCTTTTTCTTTGCGCAGCCTTCACAAATCATAGGGTACTTTGGACAGATCTCATCATGAGCCTAGAAAACAAAACTGTTTATGTATTTTCATATAGGCTACACCCAATAACAAAACAGTACATGTTCTACATCTGCTTTCGATTATGAAACAAAATGCAGACAAGTATGGTGATTTACCTTGATGTTCTTGAAATGGAAAGGTTCTTTGCAGTATTTGCAGTTTAAAGTCCTCTCAGGACATTCTCGTTCGTTGTGGCGCTCCAGCTCATTGGTTCTCATGAGTTCTTTACAGGAGGGACAGAGAATGATCATGAAGTCACACTTTCCCTCGTGGTTCACCTGGAAAACACACGACAACAACACTTCAAAACAAACGAATACACTGTAGGTTTAGTAATCTGTTAAGAACATTCATGTAGTAGACTTAGCTATTTTTTCTATACTTGTTCATCTGTAATTGAAACAGGATTTTTTTTAAATGATCAGTGCTATTTAAGAGTTGCAAAAAATACAAATGACAATAGCTAGGTTCCATCCAATCGGTGACAGATTTATGTAAATATTCTAAAATCCGCACGAAGAAAATACACTACTTTTCCCACCCATAGTGTGATTCCATCAAACATAGATGTTCCAAAGGTCTGCATATGTGGCTTGTAGGCTGTGTGTGGAAGGCAGGAGATACTAAATATGTTTATGTTTATTAACGGTCAATTACCGTGAGACCGGCAGTTATTTGCATGACAATCACCGGCTGACAAAATGTCATGACCGCCACAGCCCAAGGGAGAACCAAACACCATGTCATCGCGTGACTCCAAGTTTACTTCGATTTGAAGGTTATTATATCAATATTTTCACATAAAGGCATTTCCACCACATTTACATTTTACATTTAAGTAATTTAGCAGACGCTCTTATCCAGAGCGACTTACAAATTGGTGCATTCACCTTATGACCACCACTTCTTACATAATTTGCTTTACCGATACAAAAAGATCCCACCATGTCGAAAGAACACATTTTCTGTCGGCATTTATAAAATTGTACCAAAACTTCCTGTTTCCATCACAGCTGTCATTATTTTTTTGGTATGACATCACTCACAACTACGGATGGAAAAGTGTTTATTGATTGCATCAAATTTGACGTTAAATTGAAAGTGGGGCAGCATATTTAAAACCTACAACGTTGAACAAGTTTTTAAACATGTACATTATTTGGTATAAAGAAATACAAAACAATCCCATGCCTCATATTCTTTGATATTGCCCGTCCAAGTGCATCCTTCATTTGGACAAACAGCTGCCAATGCTTCCACTTCTCTCCGCGCTGCATTGTCAGGAAAAGCCTTGAGGGAAAAGGAAGGTAAGACTATTGTATTATTAAAGCACAAAGATTCAACACATACATGTTTTCTGAGTAAATGAGAACACCAAACCAGTATGCATAGCCCAATTTAGTCTTATAAACTTCTGAGATATTTGCCAACCTGAGCTTATTGTTGTTTGGCAACACTTCCCCCATGTCCGAGCCTATATCCGGCTATGATCGGCTATGAAAAGCCAACTGATATTTCCTCCTGAAGTGCTGACTTGCTGAACCCTCAACAACTACTGTGATTATTATTATTTGACCATGCTGGTCATTTATGAACATTTGAACATCTTGGCCATGTTCTGTTATAATCTCCACCCGGCACCGCCAGAAGAGGACTAGCCACCCCTCATAAGCCTGGTTCCTCTCTAAGTTTCTTCCTAGGTTTTGGCCTTTCTAGGGAATTTTTCCTAGCCACTGTGCTTCTACACCTGCATTGCTTGCTGTTTGGGGTTTTAGGCTGGGTTTCTGTACAGCACATTGAGATATCAGCTGATGTAAGAAGGGCTATATAAATACATTTGATTTGATATATCCGTAGTAGGTTCTGATTCGGAAGTTGTTCTTTGGGTCGCTGAGTAGTGCCCAAGAAATAATTAAACCCAATTGTTAGATGCTACCACCCACCCTTCCAAATAACAACCAAACATGGATTCCATGAACGAGTTCGTTTAACATGTCTCGGTGCCCCGGGGGAATTAGCCTATGAGCTGAGTTGAGCAATCCTACTCATCATTCATGGAGAATGTCCTTTCCAACAGCGCCGCTAAAACCCGTTCTGCTCTCGCAGGAAAAAAAACTGCAGCTCCAAATTCGCTCCATTCATTAAAATGACAATTTAACCAACACCCATCTATTTTTGTGACTACCTACCAAATGATTTTGAAGTATTGAAACCAAACCATATGGACCTGAATGAAAAGTATTTGAATAAACAAGAAAAGATTCATGTAATAAGCGCACATCATTTCAAATAGGCTACATGTCATTTTAAACAGCATATAAAAACACTAAATAGGCCAGGAGCCAGACAGGGAGCCTAAGAAGGAACGAAAATGAATTATTTAGGCTATATAATTACTTCATAGCTATAGCCTTAAACGAAATACATTGTTAAGCATTTTCGAGTGCGACACAATTGGCTGGTATGTACATAAAGCCCTCAGCATTTAAACATTGTCGTATTAAATCATTATCGTCTGGCGCATTTAGGTTATGACTTACTTAGAATTAAATACAAATTTAACGAAAAATTACTTATTAGTGCCTTTGACTTCATTTTTAGAAACACGAGTTTGGCAAGTCTGTGGCTTCAGGCTCATGCGATGGTGCCTGGAGAGCAGGCCGGCTGAGAATATCCTCTCCACACTTGCAAAGCCACTGGGGATGCTAAACACCAGTTTGGCCACTCTTGCCAGGCTGGGCAGAGATGAAGATTATATATATGTATATATATATATGTATATATATATATTTTTTTTTTCTTCTTTTTTCTATCTATAAATACTTTTCTACAATGACACACGTTATTTACCCAACTGCATTGTGTCCCACACACCACCCGCCAACCCCTCTTTTACGCTACTGCTACTCTTTGTTCATCATATATGGTCATTTTAACCTTGTCTACATGTACATACTACCTCAATCAGCCTGACTAACCGGTGTCTGTATGTAATCTCGCTACTGTATATAGCCTGTCTTTTTGCTGTTGTTTTATTTCTTTACCCACCTATTGTTCACCTAATAAATTTTTGCACCATTGGCTACACCTGTTGTATTCGGCGCATGTGACAAATAAACTTTGATTTGATTTGTTCCTTTCTTTTAGCATGTGCACATAGTAGGTACACCTTCATGCTTTTGGGATACGTGTCTTTTCACATTCCAAAATAATTTAATTGTGGACACAACATCACTGCACGCCCTCTCTTGCTCTTGGTCCTCATTTTATAGCCTTGATATCACCTTGATATAGCACCTGTGTGTTTTATCCGTTTCTTTATGAAAATATTTTGCGAACTCCATGACAGTAGATAAAGCAAGGGGCTATAACAGCAAACAAGTAGACTACAAATGCATGCTGGGCCGGGCATGCCCTAAACTCGTGAAATGAGTGCTGCTGCCTTCACGCTCCGCCCACGTACTCTGTCCAGGTAGGCGGAGTTTGCACATTTTAGACGATTCCATTGGTCCTTACGTGAAATCTCCACTCAACAGGGGCACCAGGCCATACAAAACGAACTTGTCAAATGTTGTGCCACAGTTTTGAGCAGACACCTGTCGTTTCACACCTGTTTGTCCTATCTAATCAGCCTCGCAAGGCAGGAAGCCGACAAGAAGTAGAATGGAGCGTGTACGTGCAAACATTGACATTCATGTTCAGTTTTGATTAGGGAGGAGAGGGGTGGTGGCATCTAACCATTGGATGTAATTATTTTTGGGCAATGCTCAGCGATGTAAACAACGAGTTCCTAATCTGAACCGTCCACCGATTACGGATATAGGCTCGGCTGTGGGAAAAGTGTTGCCAAACAAGCATAGCACGGGTCAGTAAATAACTCGCAATTTAGGTCAGTGGAGGCTCCTGGGGGGAGGATGTCTCATAATAATGGCCTCCACTGAGGTAGGTGTATTTTATACTGCTAGACGGAGATCCAATCTGTCTAGTACCACTGGGTTACAGTATGTAATTAAGTGTCGAGTCTGTAGGAAAAATACTGTTTAACAGACTGCAAAATTAATGCACGACTATAGCCTCTGTTACAAACAATCTACTTAGTCTCTGGTAATCTTTGAAATTCTATTAGCTATGTACAGTAGTCTGTGCAAATATCTGAATCAACTACACAAGTACTTACACCGCCTTCTTTAAGAATAGATGTGGGGTCCTCAAACAAGTCCTCTTTGATGCAAGCACTGCATTTATGTGGTCCAGAACTTGAAAGACAAAATATGTAGCACAGCCATTTCTCTAGTCTATTACATACATATACGGTTAATTTAGCTAGCTAACTGTTCGCTAATCTCAAGTAACACCCAGTTGCAAGAGCTAACGTTATAACTAACCAATCACTGATTGCCTACGGACTGTTAACATGAACAATTCTTAACAATGCTTATCCATCCTCGTCCACTGAGTAGTTAGCTTGCACTTGCAGAACCATTGATGTGTTTGAACAAGGTCATTGTGGGGATACAACAGGGTGACAGTACCTAGATCAATACTTGATCATATTAACTGAGTTTATAAACACCTGGCAAGCCTCGCAACGTGTTGACATACACTGACTGTGTGTTGATGAATGCTATGGGCAAGTCTAACGAGCTAGCTAATGTTAGCGTTTGTAGAGCAACATCACCCAGTCTGAGCACGACACTCACCTAACAATTTTGTTGAAACAGAATGAACAAAAACGATGGCCACATTGGGCTTGTAGAGGCCTTCTCAATATTTTCAAACAAGAATTGCACATGTGTTTTTCTTCGAGGTTGTTCGCCAAAATTTTCTTAGGGAATCCTGGTTTGTTGCCTTCCAGTGAAGATGGTGGTGATGGCTCTTGTGCAGCCATTTCTCCCCGAACATGCAAGAGAATGACGCTGCCGCTGGGGGCGCTTTCAGGAGAGCAATGTTTGGCTGGAACAGCTGATTGACTGAACTCAAGCCGAACTGACAACGGTTTTGCTACATTCATGTGCTCTACATTTAGATATAATCACTGCTATGGACATGAATGGCTTGTCAAATGTGTGAAACATGTTTTTACTGCAGATGCTACAATTTTTTTTTACTTAAATATGTAGCCATGGATTCTTATAGAATATTTAATTTACCTACACTGAACAAAAATATAAAGGCAATATGCAGCAATTAACATATTTGATGTTAATCATTATTCAGCAATCATTGATTAGGAAAAAAGACACATTTTTTTTTTTTAAATAAAAAAACTGTTCATAACCCATGCCCTTCTACCCCTGCGATGCTTGTGCATCATTTTCGTGACATTGTCAGGCAACCTGGCTATATACAAGATGACAGCAATCCATGCTTTGGTTTTTATTTTCATGGCACTGTTTCCATGCTAATATTTTAGCATTTATGGCACAAATCCCATTCAAGTCATGGTACCAATATTTGCAATTTTCGCGCACCATGTACACATCATCCGAAAATATCTAGAATTCACTGTGAAGCTCAACAAAGTCACTTATAGATATGAACATGATGCGCGAAAATTGCTAATATCGGTACCATGAATAATGAGATTTGTGCCCCACATGCTAAAACATTAGCATTTGGAAACAGTGCCAGGGAAACTAACCCAAAGCATGGCTTTGTGTAATATATTGTACATAGACTGCATACACGGTAAGGACACCAGTATGTAAGTATTTTGGGTTAACTATCCCTTTAATATAGCTCAAGTTCAGTGGTCACAAGAAATCCATCAAAAGCATATGAAGTGTAGTAAAGTAGCTAGCTATTTTCCCCTTGTACAATATTCACCCATAGCAACTGCCAGAAAATAATCTAACTACGTGTAGCTTGATTGAACAAGTACCACTAGAGTTATTAGAAAAGGAGTAGATAGGAATCCCAGCAGAAACGCCTGGAGCAACGTATGAAGCTCCGCCAGGCACTGTCGACCAATCGCGTTCACGTCGTCATGCAATCCCGTTGAAATCATGGTGAGTCGAGAAACCTGCCCATTTTCCTCAAAAGGTACGGGATCTCACGATTTCAAAGCGATATTCCAGAAAACAAGTTAATCTCACATCTAGGAAAATATTCGTAATGTTGTACTTTTTGTTAATGTAATTCATGCTAAATGTTTTTGAGTTAGCACCCAATTGATAGCCATTCATTCTTTGAAGGAGCTCCTTGTCTCAAAATGGCTTAGAATGCACGGCGCGGTCCATTGACGACACATGGGCAACGTACACAATGCAAGTACTTCTGACCGCAGTGTGCAATTCGGGTCTACAAACGTTTGGCCCCGCCAACCTTTTGTCCATCTGAGATTTGACAGTCACACACTGAATGCAAAGACACGTTTGCGCAAGACACGTTGAATACCAACGTATTTCATTTTGGAAGATCGTAAGAAATATATGAAGTGGTACCAGCAGCTGCGTTGTAACACTTTTTTGCCTCATGCTATATTTGAGACAAGCTACTGATATTATTGCAGTGAACAGACTTGTTATGCATGTCATGTACTAGTAACATTTATCAACAATTTTTTTTATCACTAATTATTTCATTGAGCATATACACACCCAGTTACCATCTATCCTGATTTATAATGCTAATTGCTTTCCTCGAATGGAGACAGACTATACCATATAGACATACTGAATGTGCTTTGTACATTACGTTTCACCAGTTCCAGTAAAAGAGATCAGATACATGGGTGACTTCTACGTAATCTTTACTAAACAACATAACACAATTAACAAAGCAGACAACAAGGTTTGACCACTCAAGAATGGCTTCACTCCTGCTCCTCAAGAGGCAAAGACAGTAATTTTCTTGACGACTGCCTCCACATCTCATAATCTCTCTGTAACATGAATGGTTCCTTGAGGATATTAGTTTCCTCTTCATCCTGGCCATCATACAACCATAGTTCTTTAAGGGTTGTAATGCAGTCTTCCCCATCCATCACACTAGGGGGAGGGAAACAGTGCCTTTAAATGTTCGGAGTTTGCGCCACCTTGCTGCCTCTAGGGTGTTCCTTAGAAGAACAGCTGCTTCCTTGAAGAAAAAGGAAGACTAAATATTAATAGTGCCTCATTGGGTGAGCAAGTCAAATTACACCCCACTTTCACAATACCACCATGCAAACAAAAGCCACTATTACTGAAGGGGTTTTCAGTGATATAACTACTCAAGTCATCACAACTATAATATCTTGCCATGCATCAAGCCTATGGGCATTACACACAGACTACGTACGCAGTGCATTTTGTTTTCAGTATCGTCTAGAAAGAAAACAGATTGTGGTCATTAAGTAATGTAAGGGAACCTCTGGGGATGTGTGTACAAGAATGTACCTTACTTTAGCTAAGAGCCGATACAGTACCTGATCCTGCAGAGCTGGATGCTGATGTGACTTCTTGGGGGGATCTACATCACCCTGAAATATATATATATTTTTTTTTTGGGGGGTACATCTTTAAACATTAGTTTAAGACTATACCACTCATCATATGACAACACAATACAGGTAGTTTTCACCGCCTTTTTGGATCTTTCAACCTCTTCTTCAGACCTCAGTGAGTGAATGACATGCATTCATTATGAACATATATTCAGGTCAGTCTGGCTACAGCAAAGCGTTTGATTTTAAGGATGCAAATTAAATGTTTTTATAATGTTACAGCATAGGAAAGTTCTGCAGGAGAACCAAGCACCACCATAGGAAAACATGCAGCAAATTAGGCTTTAAAAAAATAATCAGATGGGGATCCCAAAAAAACATTAGTGATGAGAATTTCATAATTTATACATACCTCAGTGAAATCACACTGTGCTTCCATTGCAATGTACAGAGCATACTGTAAGTTAAGAGTAGGTTGTTAAGTTTGATAGTTATAATAAATAACACCCCCCCCCCTCCCCAAGAAGTCACTGCATGTCACACCAGCATCCAGCTCTGCAGGAGTTTGATGTATGAATTGTGTAAAAACTGTAGGAAATAGGTCCCAAAGTGTCAAGAATAATAAACAAGAAAAAGTATGAGCAATAACAAGTTTTGCATGCTGCAAGCACAGAAATAACACATTTGCATATATTGTTATAACAGAAAATAGGACTAACAAAACTGAATAGCCAGCATCTTACCATGAAAACAAACACCCTACAGTGGTTTGAGAAACCTTGCTTTGGTAGGCCCTACGGTGTGAACAACGTACAATTTTCAACAAAGGAAAGACAATCAAATGGTACAGTTCAGTGGAACAATTTAAATGAATATCTAACCTGATCATCCACACCAAAAGTCCTCCAAGGTCCAGGGAACAAGATCCAAGCAATGTTTCTGTGAACAACAGTGCGTGTGAAAGTAAAGAAAAAGTACAATTCAGCAGCTTTTTAATACTCCAGCATGCATAACAGGTTTGAACCCAGTTGGAACTGAATTAGCCCAAGTATTTTTCACAACATGTGTTGGTGTTGCTGGACCAGAAAATGTATTTGACTGCGAACACACCATTTCTCACATCAATGCACTCACATGCCAAAAATCTTTCATTGGACACAGTTTCAAAGCAATGTGTATGCTTTCTTCGTAAATGTGTTTAAGTTTATTTTTTTAAACTTCAGTTTGCAGTGTGGACGAGATAAAATACATTTTCTTGACTTGCCATGTATATTGGGACCAGGTGATTTCATTATTGTATATACACTATGTGTAGACTCACTAACGTTGTGTAACTAAGGGAATGGCATCAACGATACACATTTAGAGCCAGCCAAACATAACGCATACATTGAAGAAACCGAAAAATCAACGATCAAATCGATTACATAACTGTACATGTAAACCTAGGCGTATTGCTCAAGTAGGCACATTTATTCAAATAAGATTCCCTCATTGTGAACAATTAGCTAGCTCACGTGCAAATGGGTGCTAATTAACGCTATAACATCTGTGCGGTAGTTGGTCAAGTAAAGACATACCACTACACTGGTATAACATGAATATTACAACGTACATTATGCATAATGACAGTCTCCTTTACTTCCATGGTTTATATTTTTTATCCATGTAGGTTAAGTTCGATTAAGATTCGTTGACGTTTAACTCAATTTGGGAAAAACTTGAAGGAGACGGGAAGAGTTCGGTTTAAACGCGTTTGACTCCGCCCACATTGATCCCGGCCCGGAACTGCACAGGGGCTTATCACACAATGGGCGTTAATACGATTCCAATGGAGTTTCCCATCTCCTCAAAATTATCCATGATGCCACCAGGAAGCAAACTGTTTAGCTAAGAGTGTGTAACGTTAGCGTCTTTCACGTGCATCAGGAGGAGTTGGATTTGGAAATAACCATGTCACCCTTGCTACATTGAAGAATCATTTGATTACCGGTGGGTATTATTTAGGACACCACTCAGCACTGTCAACGTTATCGCTAGCAAGCTACTTTATCGTGATGCTAACTAACAAGCCACATCGTCATACGCTAGGTAGTATGTATATACATTAGTCATGGCAGCGTATGTAACGGTGAGTTTGACTTTATTAGATGCAATCTCAAAACAAGTAGGCAGGTAGCTATCAAACGTTAGTTAGTTAATAAAGTAATATAATCAGAGGGCATATCAGATAGCTAGATCAACATCACACTAGCTAGGTAGCTAACGTGTTCCCTAGTTACACCAGACTGCCGGCTAGCTAGCTAACTGTTACTATACTTAACAAAAATTATAAACGCAATATGGAAAGTGTTGGTCCCATGTTTCATGAGCTGTAGTAAAAGATCCAAGAAATGTTCCATATGCACAAAAGCTTATTTCTCTGAATTGTTGTGCACAAATGTGTTTACGTCCCAGTTAGTGATAATTTCTCCTTTGCCAAGATAATCCATCCACCTGACAGGTGTGGCATTTCAAGAAGATGATTAAACAGCATGATCGTTACACAAGTGTACCTTGTGCTGGGAACAATAAAAGGCCACTAAAATGTGCAGTTTTGTCACACAACACAATGCCACAGATGTCTCAAGCTTTGAGGGAGTGTGCAATTGGCATGCTGACTGCAGGAATTGCCACCAGAGCTGTTTCCAGAGAATTTCATGTTCATTTTTCTACCATACGCCTCCACCAGCGTTGTTTTAGAGAATTTGTCAGTACATCCAACCGGACTCACAACCGCAGACCACGTGTAACCACGCCAGCCCAGGACCTCCACATCTGGTTTCTTCACCTGTGGGATTGTCTGAGACCAGTCACCCGGACAGCTGATGAAACAGAGGAGTATTTCTATCTGAAATAAAGCTCTTTTGTGGGGGAAAACTAAATCGGATTGGCTGGGCCTGGCTCCCCAGTGGGTGGGCCTATACTTAACTGACTTGCCTAGTTAAATAAAGGTGCAATAAAAAAAATAAAACCCTCCCAGACCCAACCATGGCTGCGCTTCTGCCCAGTCATTAGAAATCCATAGATTAGGTCCTAATGAATTCATTTTAATTGACTGATTTCCTTATATGAACTCTTAACTCAGTAAAATTGTTGAAATTGTTGCGTTTATATTTTTGTTCAGTATACCATGTATCAGCTGATGCCCAAGGAAAAGTGTTACACTGTTACCTTTGGTTAACACTGACAATATTAAAAAAATATATACTGTTATGTAAGTTACCCTATTGCTCAGTTAAAATCTGAATAGTCAAGAATTGGTTTTCACTAGCCCTTGATCATGACTCTGTTCCATTATATTACATTTAAGAGTTAATGGACGAAGGTGTCGTCTGTATGTCTGAGGTTGTTATTGGCCCTGTACAGGGCCCGGTGAGTCCCAAAAACAGACGGTCAGAAAATAGAAAGTGTAGTATTGTGCACATGCTAGGCAGGGATGGTAGGGGGACTCACAACTCATAAACACATATTTTGTCTATGTAGAGTAAGATGATGGCAATGATCTTCATCTAGTAGGCATAAACCACCTGAGTACTGATATTCTTTAGATTTAGTACTATCATTATCACTATGGTCATATTCATGCAATGT